>NW_015635565.1:46000-48357 GCF_001515625.1 Sinocyclocheilus rhinocerous | reverse complement strand
GGTCCTGCAGATTTGCTTTATACAACATTAGGAAGATCAGGCCCTTTCTTTCAGAACATGCTTCACAACTCCTTGTTCAAGCTCTTGTTCTGTCCAGGCTGGACTATTGCAATGCTCTCTTGGCAGGTCTTCCAGCCAGTTCTATCAAGCCTTTACAATTAATCCAGAACGCGACAGCAAGATTATTAAGATAATGAATTTTTAATGAGCCGAAAAGAATGGACGTCACACCTCTGTTTATCAATTTGCACTGGCTACCAACAGCTGTTTGCATAAAATTCAAAGCATTGATGTTTGCCTACAAACCACCACTGGCTCTGCACTCCTTTGCCTAAATTCATTACTTCAGAGTCATGTGCTCTCTAGAAGTTTGTGTTCTGCAAGTGAATGTCGCTTTATTGTGCCATCTCAAAGAAGCACAAAATCACTTTCACTTCATTCTATTCATTTACTAACTGCTTGTTTTCTTTAAAAAAAAAAAAAAAAACTAACACTAGCTTCTCTATTCTTATTGTATTATATCTATCTACTATTTTCTTTTTATTTAATATACAATTAACAAAAGCAAAAAAAGGCCTTTAACACTAGCTTGCTCTATTCTTTTTCTATTCTATTTTCTTTTTATTTATTATATAATAATAAAAAACCCTTGCTACGTGTACTGCGTTAAGCTAACTGAGACTTGTTATAGCACTTGCATATCATTGCTCTTTTGTTGATTTTGATTGCTTCCATTGTCCTCATTTGTAAGTCGCTTTGGATAAAAGCATCTGCTAAATGACAATGTAAATTTAAATGAACATTTATTTTTTGTTTGTTTGTTTGTTTATTTAATGTCTTCATGTTTGTGTATTTTGTATAATGGCCATTATGTGTGTGTGTGTGTTTCCCTTTAGGTGCTAATTCGTGCTGGTCACCTACAATAAGTATGTCAGAATCCTTAGTATTCATAAAAGAGTAGGTGAGAATTATCTGCATGGTGTACTAATTTTCGCAAGATTCGGACTTATGTGTACTTAAGTTCCATCCGAATATGCCTAGAAAAGAGTACGTGAAGAGATTAATATGTCCAAAACCTTAGTATTCATAAAAAAGAAGGCGAGAAATCCCCAGATGTCCTACTGCTTCAGCTCAGATTCTGAAGTGTTCATCGATAAGACACTTTTCTACCCCAGAAGCCCACGGGAGAGGATACATCATCATCGAACAGGGCGGAGAACAGCGATGAGGGTGTTTAAAAAAATGTGAGTATTACATATCAAATATACGGTTCCTTGTGTTAAAATCGCATTTGTTGAACTACTGTAGAGTAAACAAACTATTTTCCTTTTTTGTATAAAGCGCTATATAAATAAAGGTGACGACTTAAACTGTTAAATTGCTGAAGGTGTAAAGACAATAAATAGTATAGTATATTTGTGATTTTGCTGTAAAAACACGTTATATTATGTATCGCTAACAGACAGGTACGTCTCCAAAGGGGATTAACATAAACCATATACATCTTAAAGACGATTACTAAATGTTTATTTAATATGCGACAGATGAGACGTGTGTTTATTCGGTGCAGAGTGACTGATGAAGGAATGCTGCCATCAAAGGAATGAATTAAACAGCTTTTAAATCTTTTAAAAGTTGTAGTTTATTTAAATTATAGGAAATAATTTATAGGAAAATTATGGGGCATATAAAACAGACCAAATGGACCACTTATAACATGTTTCTGCAGTTGTTTTTGAAATACAACATCTCCTTGTGAAAGATCTGTAATGTGACATATATGTTACATTGGGCGTTTATGATAAATATTTAATGTTACATATATGTTACATTGGGCGTTTATTTCTCAGTTGAAAAAAAAAACATTTTGGCAGTTTTTTTTGTGCTAAATAACAGTTTTTTTCTGTTTATTTGCTTTTCCACAACATATATCAAAATTATTACTTTTCTGGGAAGATAAAACAAACCTTTTTCAGAAGTAATACAGTTTTGCATTTTATTTGCTTTGCCACAACATATTTCAAAACCACATAACTGTGACCATTACATTTTACAACAACTATTTTGTAACATATCAAAATTCTTCCTTTTCAAGTATATGGTTTAACCAGAAATTAATTTTTAGATTTGTTTTTTTTCACAACTTGAAAATATGCAAACTGAATAAAAATAAATAACTACCTCACACTGGAGGTTAAACATGCACGTAGTGCAATAACATTGCTAAAATGTGTATATTGTGCAATAAAATTGTAAACAAACAAACAATACAATGCTCAGTGAAATAAAAACTTGATCACTCTGATCAAACCATTGTTATCACCTTTATCACTTTAATTTCTTCTATGCACAATGCA
>NW_015635565.1:30701-40856 GCF_001515625.1 Sinocyclocheilus rhinocerous | reverse complement strand
TATACAATTAACAAAAAGCAAAAAAAAGGGGCCTCTAACACTAGCTTGCTCTATTCTTTTTCTATTCTATTTTCTTTTTATTTATTATATAATAATAAAAAACCCTTGCTACGTGTACTGCGTTAAGCTAACTGAGACTTGTTATAGCACTTGCATATCATTGCTCTTTTGTTGATTTTGATTGCTTCCATTGTCCTCATTTGTAAGTCGCTTTGGATAAAAGCATCTGCTAAATGACAATGTAAATTTAAATGAACATTTATTTTTTGTTTGTTTGTTTGTTTATTTAATGTCTTCATGTTTGTGTATTTTGTATAATGGCCATTATGTGTGTGTGTGTGTTTCCCTTTAGGTGCTAATTCGTGCTGGTCACCTACAATAAGTATGTCAGAATCCTTAGTATTCATAAAAGAGTAGGTGAGAATTATCTGCATGGTGTACTAATTTTCGCAAGATTCGGACTTATGTGTACTTAAGTTCCATCCGAATATGCCTAGAAAAGAGTACGTGAAGAGATTAATATGTCCAAAACCTTAGTATTCATAAAAAAGAAGGCGAGAAATCCCCAGATGTCCTACTGCTTCAGCTCAGATTCTGAAGTGTTCATCGATAAGACACTTTTCTACCCCAGAAGCCCACGGGAGAGGATACATCATCATCGAACAGGGCGGAGAACAGCGATGAGGGTGTTTAAAAAAATGTGAGTATTACATATCAAATATACGGTTCCTTGTGTTAAAATCGCATTTGTTGAACTACTGTAGAGTAAACAAACTATTTTCCTTTTTTGTATAAAGCGCTATATAAATAAAGGTGACGACTTAAACTGTTAAATTGCTGAAGGTGTAAAGACAATAAATAGTATAGTATATTTGTGATTTTGCTGTAAAAACACGTTATATTATGTATCGCTAACAGACAGGTACGTCTCCAAAGTGGATTAACATAAACCATATACATCTTAAAGACGATTACTAAATGTTTATTTAATATGCGACAGATGAGACGTGTGTTTATTCGGTGCAGAGTGACTGAATTAAACAGCTTTTAAATCTTTTAAAAGTTGTAGTTTATTTAAATTATAGGAAATAATTTATAGGAAAATTATGGGGCATATAAAACAGACCAAATGGACCACTTATAACATGTTTCTGCAGTTGTTTTTGAAATACAACATCTCCTTGTGAAAGATCTGTAATGTGACATATATGTTACATTGGGCGTTTATGATAAATATTTAATGTTACATATATGTTACATTGGGCGTTTATTTCTCGTTTTTTTCTGTTTATTTGCTTTTTCACAACATATATCAAAATTATTACTTTTCTGGGAAGATAAAACAAACCTTTTTCAGAAGTAATACAGTTTTGCATTTTATTTGCTTTGCCACAACATATTTCAAAACCACATAAATGTGACCATTACATTTTACAACAACTATTTTGTAACATATCAAAATTCTTCCTTTTCAAGTATATGGTTTAACCAGAAATTCATTTTTAGATTTTTTTTTTTCACACCTTGAAAATGTGCAAACTGAATAAAAATAAATAACTACCTCAAACTGGAGGTTAAACATGCACGTAGTGCAATAACATTGCTAAAATGTGTATATTGTGCAATAAAATTGTAAACAAACAAACAATACAATGCTCAGTGAAATAAAAACTTGATCACTCTGATCAAACCATTGTTATCACCTTTATCACTTTAATTTCTTCTATGCACAATGCAATAAGTTAATTATTGTATGCAAAACAATGAAACAGTTCGTTCTTAGCATTTATTGCTATGCAACAGCATATATGATTTTTTTTCTCTTCAATGTTTTTCTCTTCAGAGTTAGTTCTTGTATGCAATGCAGTGCAACAAGCACCTGTCATGTGTTATCTCTTCACTGCACAACGGACTAAGTTACTGCAATGCAATATACATGTTATGTGTTATCTCTTCAATGCATAACAGATGAGTTAGTTCATTCATCGCATCACCACATCAGTTATGCGTTATCGCATCTGTTCATGTTATTCTCACTACAAAAAAGATAAAATAACCTTAAAATAGGACCAACATATGATATAAACATCTTGTTTTAGTTACATGCATGCAAAATAGTTTCAAAATACATTTCATTATCAATGTAATTAATTTGACATTATTTTTATGTTTACATTTGTTCAAATATGCTTTGATATGAGCAGCAGTAAATATATAACACTAAAATAATTGAATCAGCTAAATTAATTAAGCAGCTCATTAACATTTTTCTTAATTTGACAAATACGTCACATCAAAATTCCACCTACTGTTATACATATGTCACCACAATATTTTCATAACTTGTTTTATATCAATTTGTTCAAGAAATGTATTAAAATCAGGTTAAGTGTAATCTAGGATATGTTATTAAAACATTAGAATTGTTGCATGGGTTGAAACATACCTTTAGTAACAAAAACAAGCGCTTTTAAAAATTCCAGACACTGCAACATGTGCTAATTAGACAGGCCACCATTTTGGAAATGTTGCCATGGCAACAAAAATTCACATATTGTCACATGACTGAACCTGTGTGTTCCTTATATGTCCCTTAGGGACTTCCTGAGTTGAAAGTGAGGGATAATGCTTTAAAAAGACCTTTTCTGATAATCACCAGAGTTTATACCAGATAATCACCGCGGGTTCTTATAAACAGAGTTATTGCAGCACTTTTCTTATTCTTGATTCCTGTGCATTGGCTGCAGAGCTTTTGTGGTGGAGCAGGACCTGCAAGGCTAGGTGACTGCGGCATTTATGAAAAAAAAGGGGGAAAACCTGAAACAAAATTATAAAGTAAGATCATTTTGTTACTTCCAATACAGAAATCACATTACATTGTTTCTGGTTTCACTGCTGGTTTCTGTTCATACAACATCAGTCAATGGAGCCCAACTTTCAGAAGCTTCAAAAGCATCATCAAATAATCTTCAAAAGCATCATCAAAAAAGTTTTTATCCAAAGTGACTCACAGTGCTCTTATTACAGGGACCCCCAATCCCCTGGAGCAACCTGGAGAAAAGAGCCTTGCTCAATGACACACTGGGTGTGACGGCTGCGGAGATCGAACCACTTCAGTGGTTTAGCCCATCACACAAATAATGTAAAGCTACAACAAAAATTAGCATGTAATTGTAAACATGAAATGAAATTTGTCAAGAAATGGAAAGCTGACAACATTAATTGTAAAATGTTTTACTCTGTGTAAATGTTTTACAGGTAGTGGTGCTCATGGAGAGCAGGCATGTCATTCATTCATTCATTCATGGAGAGCAGGCATGTTTACAGCAGACACAGCAGCAGCCAGATTGTCCCACAAATGCTCTCCTACTCACTCTTGCTTCAAGGTTGTGTGGTTCAGGGGGGCGTCACTCATCCTCTGGCTCAACGATGTCCCCATTGAGAAGAGCGAGATTGTGAAGCACAGCACAGCATGCAAGAACCTCAGGCACGAAGGCAGGGCTCGCCTCTAAGGGCTTGAAGAAAATAGAGCACCAGTGTGTTTTCAGCATGCCAAAAGGGTTCTGTACAGTCTCTTTCTCATTCATGATCAGATTCCAGCAATGAGGGACGTGATGGACAGTAGAGACAGGCAGGCCCGGATTAAGAACACATAGGGCCCTGGGGCTATAGCAAACCCAAGGGCCCTCATAGTAGCCTATCTTGGTGCCACAACATTTTCTACCACAGGAATAATTCGTTTTCTTTTTTGTTTTTTGTTTTAAATCAAATCTTCAACACACAGAGATACAATGAGTATGCACACTAAATATTCCAGGCTACAACACATTAAAAGAATAAATACATTATTATACATGAAGTCAAAGCAAACAGGTTTCCAGAAGCAGCAACAACTGTTAAGCATATACAGCTCCCTTAAGGAGCTAGTCTTAGTCTTAAAGAGTTAACGTTAAATAGTTTTATTATTAGAAGGTCTTTTTTCTGGCCCTAGAAGAGGAGAATCATCAGGGCTGGACTGGTGCTAAAATTCAGCCCATCTGGCCCACACAGTCCCCCATAAATGTTTTGCTGTGGTTAGGGAAATTGGAATAAATAAATAATTTAATGAAAAGCTAATTCATGAATCCAGAGTTAATAAACCTTTATAAAAGTGACTTATTGCCTTTATTTGACCCAATATTTAATAGGCTATAAGTAATAATGGCATATTTCTACAGTATCAGTGTCATGTTAAATAGCTTAGGTGTGGTGCTGTGGATTAAATTCCACATGGATTAAATTTATTCGAATTCAAATGGGCAAGTGCTGCTTATTATTCACTTCAATAGAGCGGCGAAAGTGTCAAGCTGCAGTCGCGGGCGGGAGACACCGGTCTGGTGTGGTCCAGCTGTTCTCTTGCGCTGCGTGGTTTAATCAGGTAACTTAGTGCCGTTTCATTACTTGGCTTTTAGTGTTTGTTTCCCGTGTGCTACAGTAGAGCCCGAGGCGATTAAAAGATACCCGCAACTCTAGTGTAAACGAGTACAAAGACATTTTTATCGCTCATATCTTTTGGACTGAAATAGCGCAGACACTAATATGTGGGGGCGTGGTGGGATTTCAGCAATCGGCACACCGGGAAAAGCTCGGGTGCTCCCGATGGCCAATCCGTTCTAGGTCTACTTTTTCTTTCCTCCACAGCACAGCCAATCACGTCGGGCCCCCTCAATCCACGGGCCCTGGGGCTTCAGCCCCACTTATGTTAATCCGGCCCTGGAGACAGGTGATGGTGGGCATGGTGGTCAGCTGCTTCATCAAAAAAGCCACAGAACTGGCACAGCTGTGTTGAGATGGCAGTAGTATGTGGGTTCATCGCCTGTGAATATATGATTGTTAGAACAATAAGTTTGAATAAAGTTTTATTTAATCTGTTGTTGACTTGTATATGTATTTATTAATTCTGATGCTTTTATTCATCCTATTGTTGTCAGTAAATAAAATATAAATAATTTACAATCTATTGGTGCATAAAGAAGATCTGTAAAGTTGCAAAGACTAAAGTCTCAAATCCAAAGAGATATTCTTTATAAAAGTTAAGAGTCAGCCACACCTACCTAAAACGGCTCGTTCGAACACGCCCCCAAATATCTACCTCACTATGTGGGAAGATTTGCATAACGCCGCCCAAATGTTCACGCAAAGAAAGAAGGCGTAACTTTTATTCTCGCTGTAGTATTGTTGTTGCCAACGCCATGTCGTGAAGACGCTGTGATTCGTTGTGAGGAGTGATCGATATACATTAAGGTCAGTAGGATTTTGTGATTTGCGCCACACACTTTCAGCAGCCCTGAGTTTAGAACGATACTCACGGAGAACATCAGATAGCCAAGGGGCAGAATTATAATCACAAAATAAATGGAAAACTGTTTCTTCAACAAGACCACGAAATTAGCAAATTTCATCAACATCAAAATATTTATAGATGGATTAAATCTGTCGCTCATATGTTTTAAGTTGCTGCGCTTGTTATAACGTCATAGATCACATGATAATGTCAACATGGCAGATGATGTCCAGATCGCATTCATACATAAGATTTGGCTGTGAGTTGCTTGTGCAATGGTTCTGACGTGGCTTTGTTTAGAACAATTTTTATTGGCAAAATTGAGCATAAACAGACAACATATTGTGTCTAAAATGTAACTCACAAAACTCATTATTTACTGAACTGCTGTATAAAATCAACACTTCACTCTTGTTTGTATGGTGTTGCTTGATCATGTTTTGTAGCAAATTATCCTCTCTTAATTTTAAGAACATTAGGCTAAACCTCATCTTTATAACTTAATTAGGACTCTTGTTGCTCTAATCAGTGTTTGACTGCTTTCCCACTTTGATTATGCATTTCCCAATCAAAACTACACCTTTGCATAGGTCGACTTCTTTTTTGGTTTTGGAAGTTATCCCAACTTCATATTTCGCTTATGCCCTTCTTCCCTGTAAAAAAAAAAAAAAAAAAAGATAACTAAGTGTAAATAAGATACAATTAGATTCTAGTTACACTGTTAAAAATGGCAGGATTTTCTGCTATTTAAACTAGTTATTGCAAATAGTGGCAATTATCCACACCTCAGTATTGTAGTACACTAAAACAGTATGCAATAATAACGTATTAAGTGTAAATTATCATTTTAATTTAAATTATTAAATGGATGCCACCTTATTGGGACAATAAAACCCTCCCTACACCTACCCTAACCCTACCTGATACTAGGGATGGCTCAATACCACTTTTTCAGAACCGATACCGATCCAATACCAAAAATTCTGAGTATCTGCCGATACCGATATCGATCTGATACCAGCACAATTTTTTTAAATGAGTGTAGAATTTCTATACCTCAATGTGTAGGTCGATCATCACTCTTTTGTATGTTACACACAATCTACTAAATATAGACAGCTTCATTATAAAGAAAAAATAACAAACAAACAAAAAATATTATCAAAATCTATGACAAAAATACTATTATAAACTAGGTTAATGGATAACTCAGTAGCAAAAGTTACTCTAGAAAAATCCTGAGTGCACAATAATTTTATAAAATCCTAAACTTTTAGTAAAAAAAAATACATTACTTAGTGGGTAACAAATAAAAGGGAATAAGTGTAGGGCTAAATCTGGTAGGCCTACACATTGCTCTTTGCATTGTTGTAAAATACATTCATGAAAAACAAGTAATATATTTATATATAAATATACACTATAGTAGTCAACATTTGAAGTAGATCAAAACCTTTCATCAAAGTTGTCCTAAAACCAAAACAATACCCGTTCTTGTCTTAGGACAACTTTGATGAACTTTTTTGATCCACTTCAAATGTTGACTACTGTATGAATTAAAAGACATTTCTTTTAAATGTATAGCAGAGTAATGAGGTAGCAGCATATGATAGATAAGACGAACAAGAAAGGCTATTCATAATCTTTCATTGCGCGAAAGCATTATGATACTAAAGGCTACAAATACAGAGCGGCTTAAAGCGCTTATGCGCATCCCGTGCGCAGAATGACGCGCTTGAAGCAACACGGAGTCACAGCCGCAGCATAGAGAAGTTCAAAGCACAAAGTGAAGAGATATTGATGCGCGTAGTGTATTAAATGTGCGTTAGTTTATTGAGCCTTTTCTTTTAACAGTTTTACATTTCAGTTACTGTGCTCGTGACGAACAATTCATAGTGCTCTCTACTCCAGTCTTGTGATCTAACCAGATATCCGGTAGAAGGTATCATGCTTTAGAAACAGCACGAAACTCCACCAAGATAAATTCCTTTTATGCAAAACCATTTATCTTTATTTACAGATCAAGTATAACATTAGGAACATTTAATCATCTTGGAGAGAGTTTCATTGTCTTGACTGTCGTAACCGAACGTGACACGCAGTTTGAATGCTGAATGGAAGATGACAGACAGCCGCTGTGGAGAGAAGAGTTTACGTGAACATGACTTAAATATTCATCTGTACCTCACATTAAACTATGGAAAACTTCAGAACACTTGAAATATAGTGCACGAAAACTTTATGGTATGGTTTTTGTGGCTTTCGTGGGGCTTAATAATAACACAGAATAGTATACGCACTATATCGGATTTGGATCGGTCTCGTCTGACCGATACCCCGATCCAGCAGAAAATGCCAGTATCGGAGCAATACCGATCCTGAATATCGGATCGGCGCACCCCTACCTGATATTTTATTTTCAGCTTTTCGATTATTTCCTTCATTTTTATTCGCTCGCATCACGTCAAAAATGAAAACGCCACACGCTTTACCATCTATGGCACTCAAACTAATATTAGACGGTCGTCTTTTGTAATGTTGACTATTCGAATCACACGTTGGTGTGTGTCACAACAAGGCCAGCTATTTGCACTTAGTATAAATAGACACTCAGAGAAAAAGACTAACAAAAAACATACTTAACCAGCATATGCTGTTTTTTTTTCAACAGGGATTTCATGTACAAGTAGTGATAGCTGCTCTTGCATCCAGTTGTTTTCTTTTATGTTTGCACAACGTCTTACTATCAGCCATGTTTATTCTTGTCTGTTAATTAAAAGACAGCTTATATGCACATCCGCTAATTGTTTATGAAATGCAGACATGTAAGAGGCTGAATATAAGAGGCTATACTTTTTTAATTAGTGACACTTTGCCTACATTTTAAAATCTTTATTTGAATATGGCAACATTTTTATTTTAAAATCTTAATTTCAATTTGGCAACATGATACCATGATCTACAAAGACACATCCCCTATTACCTTTATGAAAATTAACCATGGCTTTACTACAAATAAAACAAAACAAAAACATGGTTACTATAGTTAAACCATGGTAACCACAAATTAACCATGGTCTTGCAACACTAACTATAGTTTAACCATGGTTTTTGTAGTAAAACTGGTTATACAAATGGTAATCAATGCGCAAAAAAAACATGGTTACTACACTTTTTCTATAATAAAACCATGGTGAATTTTCAATGGGCATAGTTAGTGAGCTTGTTGAAATCATCCATAGCAACGAGGTCAACCCCGCCCTTAGTTTAATTGATTTAAAACACGAAGAAGAAGAAGTCACCCGTGTATGGCGATGGCGTCACTTACTGATCCAGGATCAGTGATCTTCAGCAGTTGTATTTCCGATTTGAGCTTGAACTTCAGAAATGCTTGGGAAAATGCAGCTTGTGTGGACACACTACTTGATAAGAGCTTTGCTACTGAAAAGCTATTTGATTCAGAAAACAGCAACGCAACCACCATGCTATTGTTAGATCATGCCTCCATGCCAGATAATTAAGATGCAGCCCTGGATGCCAGATCCCGTCAGAAAATATCAGTTTTTTTTCTGGTAACAGAACAACTCTTCAACAAAGTAGTCTAATACCCCAAACCTGCTAACATGAAGTCTTGTCTGGTACCCAAAACTTTATCAACAGTCTTCTATCAGCCAAGAAGTTGACTGAGGAAAAAGCCAGTGAAGAGCAGAAGCAGGAGACGAAGTGATGATAAAAAGGAGCAAGTGTATTGAATAGTCTTAGTTGCGTATGTTTCAATGCTCACACAGCAAAAACCCAGTGTCAAATTAACACTGCTGAGTGTCTATATGTGTCCACACTACAGAGTGTTAAAAGTAACACTGAAGCAGTGTTAAAGTTAATGAGATAATTAAGAGATTCATTGAGTGATGATTGACCATTATTGAAGACACCTGATGTTAACAAGCAGAATCACCAAAGAAGAAAATCACAATTTTAAGTCACCATTATAGTGATCAGTGTAGTGCAGTGCAGTGATCTTTAGTTTTTAATATTACATTTTGTTTGGCTGCTATAACTGAATTATAACAGCCAGACTTTTGCAAAGAGCAAAAGTCATCAGATGGTGATGATTGTGTTTTGACATAATCATCATGTGCTGATTTGAATGACTGAGTTAGGTTTTCTTTGTTGGTTACGTCAAACACTGTGAACAACATGAGAGCTGGCATTTTCAGTATAATCAGACAGATGTTCTTAAAACTTATTTTAATCAAAAACTTAATGTCTTTAATTTAGACACACAGTAGGTATCCTAGGATACCTAGGTGGAGTGGCGCCCAAGGTGAACGGGGCTCTAACCAGCTCAAGAAAGGGCACGAAGCAACGCGCGAAGCCCTCACCATATAGGATTTTAGAAAAGAACGCAAAGGATTAATATTTATTTATATATGTATATTTAATTATTATTATTATTATTAGTTCTTGTTATTCTGACTGTGCATTGTTCGTTCATGGTTTTAGTTTTTTTTGTTGTAGTTGCTTTGTACCTTATTTTATTAGTATTGACACACATTATGTTTATCATTGCTTTCTGTTTCTGTGTACACTCTTTTCTGTGTAGAAAATTAATTTAAAAAAAAGAAAAAGAAAAGAACGCAAAGAACTAGCGTGCAAACTTACCACAATGTGGATTTTAGAAAGTGCACAAAGCCTTCACGTGCACACTTACCATAACATGGATTTTAGGATACCGTTCTAAGAGGCTCTCGTGGCACTCTGAAAGAGCAGCTCATAGATGGAATGGTGCATCCCAAAACCAATATGTTTGAGAGTCACCAACTCGATCTAAG
>NW_015635565.1:26609-29135 GCF_001515625.1 Sinocyclocheilus rhinocerous | reverse complement strand
GGATTTGGATCGGTCTCGTCTGACCGATACCCCGATCCAGCAGAAAATGCCAGTATCGGAGCAATACCGATCCTGAATATCGGATCGGCGCACCCCTACCTGATATTTTATTTTCAGCTTTTCGATTATTTCCTTCATTTTTATTCGCTCGCATCACGTCAAAAATGAAAACGCCACACGCTTTACCATCTATGGCACTCAAACTAATATTAGACGGTCGTCTTTTGTAATGTTGACTATTCGAATCACACGTTGGTGTGTGTCACAACAAGGCCAGCTATTTGCACTTAGTATAAATAGACACTCAGAGAAAAAGACTAACAAAAAACATACTTAACCAGCATATGCTGTTTTTTTTTCAACAGGGATTTCATGTACAAGTAGTGATAGCTGCTCTTGCATCCAGTTGTTTTCTTTTATGTTTGCACAACGTCTTACTATCAGCCATGTTTATTCTTGTCTGTTAATTAAAAGACAGCTTATATGCACATCCGCTAATTGTTTATGAAATGCAGACATGTAAGAGGCTGAATATAAGAGGCTATACTTTTTTAATTAGTGACACTTTGCCTACATTTTAAAATCTTTATTTGAATATGGCAACATTTTTATTTTAAAATCTTAATTTCAATTTGGCAACATGATACCATGATCTACAAAGACACATCCCCTATTACCTTTATGAAAATTAACCATGGCTTTACTACAAATAAAACAAAACAAAAACATGGTTACTATAGTTAAACCATGGTAACCACAAATTAACCATGGTCTTGCAACACTAACTATAGTTTAACCATGGTTTTTGTAGTAAAACTGGTTATACAAATGGTAATCAATGCGCAAAAAAAACATGGTTACTACACTTTTTCTATAATAAAACCATGGTGAATTTTCAATGGGCATAGTTAGTGAGCTTGTTGAAATCATCCATAGCAACGAGGTCAACCCCGCCCTTAGTTTAATTGATTTAAAACACGAAGAAGAAGAAGTCACCCGTGTATGGCGATGGCGTCACTTACTGATCCAGGATCAGTGATCTTCAGCAGTTGTATTTCCGATTTGAGCTTGAACTTCAGAAATGCTTGGGAAAATGCAGCTTGTGTGGACACACTACTTGATAAGAGCTTTGCTACTGAAAAGCTATTTGATTCAGAAAACAGCAACGCAACCACCATGCTATTGTTAGATCATGCCTCCATGCCAGATAATTAAGATGCAGCCCTGGATGCCAGATCCCGTCAGAAAATATCAGTTTTTTTTCTGGTAACAGAACAACTCTTCAACAAAGTAGTCTAATACCCCAAACCTGCTAACATGAAGTCTTGTCTGGTACCCAAAACTTTATCAACAGTCTTCTATCAGCCAAGAAGTTGACTGAGGAAAAAGCCAGTGAAGAGCAGAAGCAGGAGACGAAGTGATGATAAAAAGGAGCAAGTGTATTGAATAGTCTTAGTTGCGTATGTTTCAATGCTCACACAGCAAAAACCCAGTGTCAAATTAACACTGCTGAGTGTCTATATGTGTCCACACTACAGAGTGTTAAAAGTAACACTGAAGCAGTGTTAAAGTTAATGAGATAATTAAGAGATTCATTGAGTGATGATTGACCATTATTGAAGACACCTGATGTTAACAAGCAGAATCACCAAAGAAGAAAATCACAATTTTAAGTCACCATTATAGTGATCAGTGTAGTGCAGTGCAGTGATCTTTAGTTTTTAATATTACATTTTGTTTGGCTGCTATAACTGAATTATAACAGCCAGACTTTTGCAAAGAGCAAAAGTCATCAGATGGTGATGATTGTGTTTTGACATAATCATCATGTGCTGATTTGAATGACTGAGTTAGGTTTTCTTTGTTGGTTACGTCAAACACTGTGAACAACATGAGAGCTGGCATTTTCAGTATAATCAGACAGATGTTCTTAAAACTTATTTTAATCAAAAACTTAATGTCTTTAATTTAGACACACAGTAGGTATCCTAGGATACCTAGGTGGAGTGGCGCCCAAGGTGAACGGGGCTCTAACCAGCTCAAGAAAGGGCACGAAGCAACGCGCGAAGCCCTCACCATATAGGATTTTAGAAAAGAACGCAAAGGATTAATATTTATTTATATATGTATATTTAATTATTATTATTATTATTAGTTCTTGTTATTCTGACTGTGCATTGTTCGTTCATGGTTTTAGTTTTTTTTGTTGTAGTTGCTTTGTACCTTATTTTATTAGTATTGACACACATTATGTTTATCATTGCTTTCTGTTTCTGTGTACACTCTTTTCTGTGTAGAAAATTAATTTAAAAAAAAGAAAAAGAAAAGAACGCAAAGAACTAGCGTGCAAACTTACCACAATGTGGATTTTAGAAAGTGCACAAAGCCTTCACGTGCACACTTACCATAACATGGATTTTAGGATACCGTTCTAAGAGGCTCTCGTGGCACTCTGAAAGAGCAGCTCATAGATGGAATGGTGCATCCCAAAACCAATATGTTTGAGAGTCACCAACTCGATCTAAG
>NW_015635565.1:17302-25991 GCF_001515625.1 Sinocyclocheilus rhinocerous | reverse complement strand
AATAATTATAACTAGTTATGATTAATTATTCATATTTCCCCATAAATGAGCTGATTCGTTACATAGGATACCTAAGTGGAGTGGTGCCCAAGGTGAATGGGGCTTAAACCAGCTCAAGAAAGGGCACGAAGCAACCGCGCGAAGCCCTCACAAAAAAAAGAAAAAGAAAAGAACGCAAAGAACTAGCGTGCAAACTTACCACAATGTGGATTTTAGAAAGTGCACAAAGCCTTCACGTGCACACTTACCATAACATGGATTTTAGGATACCGTTCTAAGAGGCTCTCGTGGCACTATGAAAGAGCAGCTCATAGATGGAATGGTGCATCCCAAAACCAACATGTTTGAGAGTCACCAACTCGATCTAAGGCATAAGCTGGATTGGCTAGCAGTAAATCTCTAGCTGAGGGGGGGGGGACCCAACTCTCACACGAGAGGGGAGCTCGACCTACCGCATGTTCCAATGCTGGAACAGCTAGCAATAATTTACTTAGCTGAGGGAGCAACACACCCAGCTCTAGATGTTAGAGAAATAACATCATCCTCCAGCGGCTCTCTCTCGTCCACAGCCGACGAGCGCGAGAGGGAAAGCCCCTCTTTAAACTCATCGGCCAGATCCACCTGCGATCCCCACGAGCTCATTCTCCTCCGTGCCTCAGCAGCGGCGGGTCCTGAACCGTGGGCTTTTCTCAAAAAAAGAGACAAGCGAGAGCGGAGCTTTTTCATCGAAAAACGCTTACAATGCACGCAAATTGCCCCCTCAAGGACATCGCGTGCGTGTTCCTCGCCCAAACAAAAAACGCAGAGATCGTGTGTGTCATCAGGTGTCAAATAGCGACGACACGGATGCACACATCCTCTAAACGTTCTGCTAGTGCTCGCCATAATAATAGGATAGAGATCGCTCTTACCACGTTCAAATGCACGCTTCAAACAAAACAGTCAGTGAAGACGAAGAAGAGAATGACATGTTCTCCTGGCGCCTATTTATACTACAGTCGCACCGGTAGTGACGTCATGGGCTGTCGCCGGCCAACGTGTTGTTGGTGTTTTTTCAATGTATGCTTCAGACACGGGTCATGACGAGGCGTTCCCCATAGCGACCCCTAGAGGACGCAGTTCGAAGTTCCCTTGAAAAGGAACTTAATCTTTCACTGTGGAATCACAAGGCTGTTGCAATCAATAAATTAAATTTAACTCAGAGATTAGACTCCAAATGAGTTCATTGATTCAGAACAAATAATGGTTATGTTAGAACATAATCATCACCACCTAATGAGTTTTGCTCTTTGCAAAAGTCTGGCTGTTATAATTCAGTTATAGCAACCAAATAAAATGTATTATTAAAAAGTCAAGGGTCAAGAACCTAACTAAAGTAAACACCGATTACTATAATGGTGACTTGAAATTGTGATTTTCTTCTTTGGTGATTCTGTTTGTTAACATCAGGTGTCTTCAATAATGGTCAATCATCACTCAATGAATCTCTTAATTACCTCATTAACTTTAACACTGCTTCAGTGTTACTTTTAACACTCTGTAGTGTGTACACATATAGACACCCAGCAGTGTTAATTTAACACTGGGGATTTTGCTGTGCAAACTTCGTCTGACCAGCACAAATTCAACATGTACTGTTATACCAAAACTGCTTCAAAACAACATCCCATAAACCTTGAGTTTCCATAAACATTCCCTCGCATCTCTTATTCATGAAGACAAACAGCCCTTGAAACACAGTCAT
The DNA here is from genome assembly GCF_001515625.1 of Sinocyclocheilus rhinocerous. NCBI lineage: Eukaryota > Metazoa > Chordata > Actinopteri > Cypriniformes > Cyprinidae > Sinocyclocheilus > Sinocyclocheilus rhinocerous. The sequence continues at coordinate 24,247 of NW_015635565.1, read as the reverse complement.
AAGACTGAACAACAATGAAAAATAGTATAAAAACAACAATATAATATAATATAAATTACTAATCAATGAATGAATCAATGAAATGGGTATATAAATTACTATAATTATTATTATAAATGATTATATGATTAAATGGAATAATAAAAATGATTAAATGATAAATGATAATAAATGAATGAAGAATAAATGAATATAAAAGAAAGAAAGTAAAACACAACACAAATGTATGATTGTTCTCTTGAAGCAAAACACAGCACAGGCTGCATGAATGATCCTCAGATCCTTCAGTACTGAGAAATGTAATTAAACTAGTAGCATCACTGCTTGTAGCGACGCTACTGCCAAACACTTTTAAGAGGACATTCTTTCCTAAGAACTTTTCCTGCTATTTAGAAGAACTCTTAGTAGTAAGATAACATGTTTTGTGAATACAGCCCGCTATTTTTCTTACTTTGTCCACTTTGACCTCCTGTGTGTGTGTGTGTTCTTCATGAGAATATCAAGGTCAGTATCTTAGTCAAAGTGATACTCAAGTCAGCCTTTCTTGGTACTTTCTGTCTGAGTCACAGCCCACACTGTCAAAACAAGAAAGACCACACTGACTGCACCTGCGCGCACACACACACAAACATTTTCATTACTATATTAGTGATGGCATCTCATAGACTTCAACTGTTTTTCTGTCAGGTTTATGATATTTTTAATGTCCTAACCCAACCCCTACCCCTAAAGATAACTCACAGAAACCAGAAATTTAAATAGAAACAATATTTTCATTATTTATAAGCCTTTTTAACTGGTGAGGTCCGGCTCACTAGTCTGAGTTTCACTATATCAGTAAGGACATTTTTGAACAGTGAGAACATTTTGGACCTCTACATAGTCAAACCTGTACACTCACACATGTACAAACTAATCGATCTGGATTTATTTAGACAATGTGACAATTAATGTGTGAAATCCCACTCAGGCATTGTAAAAACCACATGAACAAAAAAAAAAAAAACTTCTGCATCTGGGCCCTTAGGTTGTCCAAGTACTGAATTTATCTGTATCCAGTTTACTGAATGAGTGATATTGCTTAATGATGATACTATCTAAATGATATCTGCAAAGTAGAGAGATTAACAATTCTGATTAATTCTGAATCAAGGTTGTGCTGCCTCCTAGTGGTGTAAGAAGCAACTTTTGCTTGTTAAGAAAAGCTAAATCAATTAAACTAAACTTCTGATCGACTTCTGTAGATACACCACCTGGTCAGAGACATTGAAGTTAGTGCAAATGCTTCAACACAATGCTCATGTGGTCAGCTTTTTCCTTTTTTAGCTCTGCTTGTGACAAATTTGCTACAATACCTCCTCATACTGAAACTGGCAAACTTTCAAAAGCTTCAGAAATTACTTTTCTAATTGGCTGAAATTGTGGCACAATATACTGTGCGGGTTTTGAGTGTGTAGAACAGTTATGATGATTAAAAGCAGCTGAGACTTTGGAACCCTTTGGTAGTCTAATCAAATATTAGTGCTCTTTTTGACACTATTGATCAATTTTAATTTAACAAGAGCCCAGGTTCCTGGCAGTTAAATGGCGAATTGGCCAAATTTTAATTGGGATGTGTTTTACTCTTGTTACCAAAAATAACTGTCCGGTCCAACTTTTTAGGGGTGTCCCCGACTAAGGATTTACATTGTCGAATCGGAATTTTCGAATCTCGCTGATAGTCGACTGATAGTCGAATCATATTTTTGGGGGCAGGGGCAAAATATTACCAAGAGTCAAATCAGACATTCGTCGTTAGTCATAATTACTGACATTAACATACAGGGAAAATGTGCAACGGATGCCTCACAGATACAAACGGGGTAAATAATGTTTTATGTTTTGATTAAAAGATAGTTAACATTAATTGACATTAATTGACCATGATATTTTAATAAATCGTTTAGAAAAATTGGTAGTCCTTTCTGACAACGTATTACATTGGTTTAAAACCTATATTAAAAGGAGAAATGTCACAGTTCAACTTGGAGATTATGTGTCTGAGAAACATAAATTCCATTATGGAGTTCCACAAGGAAGCTGTCTTGGTCCTTTGTTGTTTTCATTTTACATGCTGCCACTTGGTGACATCATCAGAGAAAATGATGTAAGTTTCCACAGTTATGCTGATGATGCACAGCTATATATCTCTGCTGAGCCAAATGACATGGGGGCTATTAACTCCATTACAACCTGCCTCATGGCAGTGAATAATTGGATGAGTAATAATTTTTTTAAGTTAAATGAGGATAAAACTGATATTCTGTTGCTAAGACAAAAAGAGAAATAGTGTATAAGAATTTGGTCAAATTGACTCCTTGGGTTCGCTCAGAGGTCACAAGTCTTGGTGTAATTTTAGACTCTGATTTAAGTTTTAATTCTCACATTAAAGGGGTCATATGATGCGATTTCAAGTTTTCCTTTCTCTTTGGAGTGTTACAAGCTGACTGTGCATAGATAAGATCCCTGAAGTAGCAAAGACTAAAGTCTCAAAACCAAAGAGATATTCTTTATCAATTTTGAAAGATGAAGCTCGCGATTATGGTAAGGGGCGTTACATTTCCGACGAGTGCTTGTGGTGTTCGGCCAATCAGAATGCATTGGGTCAGCTGGCCAATCAGAGCAGACTGCGCTTGTCGGAAGGAGGGACTTTGTAGAAAACGAAGCGTTTGAGAGAGGCGGGGCATAGAGGACTTACAATAATGTACAGTATTTGAAAAATAATGTGTTTTTTGAACATTAAAGCATGTCAACATATTCTGTTACACCAAATACACAAAATAATGATCTTTAAAAAAGCATCATATGACCCCTTTAATAAGGTAACAAAATCATAATTTTTCCATTTAAGGAACATTGCTAAAATTCGACCTCTTTTAAACCGGAAAGATGCAGAAAAATTAATTCTTGCCTTTATTTCGAGTAGACTTGACTATTGTAATGCACTTTTTACTGGTCTTCCACAAAAATCAATTAATAGACTTCAGCTTATCCAAAACTCAGCTGCTCGGCTATTGACTAGAACTAAAAAAAGAGAGCATATAACACCAGTTTTAGCTACATTGCACTGGCTTCCTATAAAATTTAGAATAGATTATAAAGTCCTCCTTATTGCGTACAAAACCTGTAATGGCCAAGGACCTAATTATATTGCCAGTTCTCTTGTTAATTATACTCCATCAAGAACTTTAAGATCTTCCAATACAGGTATACTAGAGGTTCCTAGTTCTATAATAAAACAAAATTGGTGATGCAGCCTTCGTAAATTATGTTCCTAAATTATGGAATACATTACCGTCAGATATTAGGGACGATAGCACAATCAGTATTTTTAAAACAAAGTTGAAAACTTTTTCTTGGAATCTGTTCCACAATCTCCAACGAAACCGGCATAAGATACTCACCATCAGAACTCAGATAAGAACCCTGGAATCATTCACTGTGTTGACACTCACCTGCCTTTACCTCACCCGTTCCATTCTTCTGCTTCTCAAATCAATAAACCATCCTGTTTTGCACTTACCTGTTGTGTCTGGCCTTGCTTTGTGACAATATGACAGTCATAGTCATTAATATTCTGCATTGTGGTCCTGCTCGCACTGCGCGCTGAAGAGATAACCGTAGTACTACAATTAAGCACTTTACTGAAATGCGTCTTGATAAATAATACATACATGATATCAGGGTTTGAAATTAACTTGTTCACTCACCAGCCAATTTGGCTACTAAATTTTTAAGTTACCGGCCATTCATAATTTCTACTAGCCAAAAAAATTAAACAAATAATGAAAAAGCTGCGAAATTAGGCTTATTTAATATATCATAATGAGTCTCGAGTTCAGTATTTACACTAAATCTGCGCAGATTTGGCTTACATGAATGTCCTCAAGAAATTAATTAGTAAACATAATTTACAAAAAGTAACCCACCAAATTGGCTAGTGATTTGACAGCGTTACCCGCCACAGCTGATTTTTACCCGCATTTGGCGGGTTGGCGGGTGTTAATTTCAAACCCTGCATGATATATATAAACCAGCTGAAATGTTTTGAAATCACTTGTACCCTACCTGATCGAAAAAAGTCTTTCACTCTGTCAATTTGAGTCTTGTTAAAGTTTTAAATCCCTGCCGCCAAGATGCTCCTCTGTTGGTCACAGATTATGGAAAGTGAAACTTAAATCTATAGGGATAATGTCAAGCCCATGGACTGTTTTTGTCTCCTGCGTGCTCCTCGTTCCTCGCTCCAACACCGTGACAGGTGGTTGGATTTATACACGCAGTTAAAATATATATATATTTTTTTCTTTTCAGATTCTTATTTACAGCATTATCATAATAGGCTGTATATTAACTTATTGGGAGAAAACCGGTAGTTCTATGTGAAATCAGACATTGATCACCCCCATATAACCAAAATGGCATGATCATAACACCTCTGTGAATATTAGACTGTGAGATTGGTAGTCGAATCAGGCTCCTCCTTTCAAAGCATCGAATCGTCGACTATTCGGGGTCACCCCTAGTACTTTACAAGTCAAATTTAGCACATGTACTTACGCTGTATCTACATATTCTTACATTGCAGGCACATTTAAAATACTGGCATGATCTATCTGTAGTTACAGTAGAATACTTATGTCTGTATACTTAAGTACACACATTGTGATATTGTGATGACATGCTGCAGCTTCTGAATTTTACACTTTCTGTATTTCTACAATTGGTTTCGAATATGTTTTCCATGTAACAACACGTTATAGCATATGCCTACTGCAGAGTGCTTAAGTTTGTGTATGTATTTATTATTCAAACCATTTAATTCTCAATCTAAGGATACCTCATAGGTAGTGACTGGACCATTATGTTGGCTTAAATTATTCATAAACTTACTTTGAAAAAAAAAGCTTGTAACAGAATGCAGCAATATAGATATGCATTCATCTCATATAGTAATTTATGGTTACTGTTCACAAAGTTTGATGTTATATTGTTGTGTACCTCACATACTGTAAAAAGTAATGTGCAAAAACCGTCAACTTGAACTCGCTTGTTAGTACCTACCCAATAATGCATACTTATATTGAAATACACAAAAACTGCACAGCGAAAATTGTAAAGGGTGTGTCACGTAATGACAAACAAACAAACAAAAAAAAAAATAAATAAAATTACTAACAATGCAAGTACAAGCAAAAAAAAAAATAATAAAATTTAAAAAACGAAATTCTTAGCTTGGGTGTGTTGCTGCTGTCAAGCCTCTGGTAAATAAATAAATAAATAAATAAACACACAAACAAACAAACATTGTGAGTTGCAAGTCACAATGCCAGGTATGCGATTCTGCTCACAAGTGTAATGTGCGGAGATCAGTGCTGATGTTTTTGCACATTACTGTATGTATGCAATACATGACAAACTTACAAACATCTGCATTATGCCTACCCATTTTTATGTTAAAATGTGTTATGCTCACCATGCTTAAAATAAATTTAGATTTTCCTAAAATATTATATTATTTTCTAAATAATTTGTAATACTAAAGAAATTGTTATTGTTTGCTGTTGTTAATATCAGTGAACGAACTGAAAAAAAAAACTTTTAAATAAAGTTTCAGTGTTGGCTTTAAGACTTAAGCTGATATATTTTACAATTTTAATTAAATATTGTACATCAGCAAAGAAAGGAGGACACTTGCATGATACTATTTATTGATCCTTTTGTATAGTGCAGGGGTAGGCAAGTTCGGTCCTAGAGAGCCGCAGTCCAGGTGTGTTTGATTAGGGTTGGAGCTGAACTCTGCAGGACTGCGGCTCTCTAGGACCGAACTTGCCTACCCCTGGTATAGTGGAAACTCCACATAATACTCTCAAATGAATGGCACAGTCCCCTGAAGTCCACCCTGATCTGCACCTCAGTAGGGTATCATACTGCAATCCTCTGTGAGGTTCAACAGGGATGTTACACCTGTTACTTTAACAGAAAACTTTTCTTTCAGTACAGTTTGCAGGCTGTGTGTGACCACCCAGGAAAATTATTTGATGTCTCCATTGGCTTTCCTGGTTCTGTGCATGACACAAGCATCCTAAAACACAGCGCAATTTGTATCCACCTGAAGGCAGGTGAATCCCAGGAGATGGGTGGTATCCCTGCCAAACAGCACCCATATGGATTATGAGCCCCTATCATGAACTTCTTGCTACCCCCTGTTGATGCTCGCTACAACAGGCATCACTCCAGGGCAAGGTGTGTTGTTGAGTGGGCTTTTGGCATGCTAAAGGCACCTTGTAGACAGGTGTTTGTGTATTTTAAGAAAAGTTTGGCAAAGACTAGGGTTTTGGGGACTAATACAGATGATGATGATGGAAGGTAAAAATTTAATTTTTAAAGCTGTGATTTTACCTCTAATTTTACTTGTTTTTTTCTGTTTTTAGTTCCCCATGGAGATTCCTTGCCAACCTGGAGAGGGCGTTTTTTGTTTCCTGTGGGGGTCCAAGTGGGAACGAGTAAAGAAGGAGGCTGTCAAAAAAAGAAGAAGAGAGAATGGTGCAAAAGGACTCCCAGACCCCCACCTGCTTTTAGGCAGCCATTTTGGTGCCCTTCACATCAAATATGCAATGACCCTATCCAGAGAGAACAAGACAGTGGCTATGGCCATACCTAAGATTTTTACATTTACATTTACATTTATATTTAGTCATTTAGCAGACGCTTTTATCCAAAGCGATTTAGAAATGAGGTCAATGGAAGCCATCACAATCCACAAAAGAGCAATGATATACAAGTGCTATAACAAGTTTCAGTTAGCTTAACGCAGTACACGTAGCAAGTTTTTTTTTATTACCGTATTGGCCCGAATATAAGACGACCCTGATTATAAGACGACCCCCCCTTTTTCCAGATGTACCT
>NW_015635565.1:12719-16703 GCF_001515625.1 Sinocyclocheilus rhinocerous | reverse complement strand
AAAAAAAAAACATGATAATGTAGATTTTGTGTGAAAAATTTTCACACTTTTCAGCATACCAAGCTATATTAAGCTACATTTACCGTATTGGCCCGAATATAAGACGACCCTGATTATAAGACGACCCCCCCTTTTTCCAGATGTACCTTTTGGAAAAAGGCTTTTTAAAAACCAAATCTTGTTTTTTCTCAGTTAAACACATTTTGTCTTCAATTATTTTCACAGTGCATTTTTTTCCTATTTTAATTTTTGTTTTGAAAGTATGGTAAAAACTGGTAAAATGTACCAACAATCACATTTTAAAAATATACACTTTTTGATATACCATTAAAAAACAAAACAAAACAGGTAGTCCATCTGAATTAGGACATTTAGGCTATCCATCTAATAGTAGCCTACCAAAATCTTATTAACAGTAGAAGTTAAATCTTACTGTAGTCTTAAAATCACAAAGGGAGTTTGGTGCCATCAGGCTAACGTGACAGTCACGACTCATGCAGCTGTAAGGTTTTCTTTTTCTTTTGTTTTTACTGGCGATCTTTCCAACACGCATTACATTACGTATTTCATGGCACACTCGTTTTATATTTATTTGGCGCCACCTAGTGTTGTGGGTGTATTATTGACATGTCAAAATCTAGACCCTGAATATAAGACGACCGCATTTTTTCAGATGCATTTCCAAGAAAAAAACATCGTCTTATATTCGGGTCAATACGGTATATAATAAATAAAAAGAAAAAAGTGCAGTTTTATCAAGATTATTATAATTTTTTTAAACAGAAATAACACCACAATTTTAACTGATCATAAATTGCCCACCCAGCGCTCCAGAATAGGCACAAAGACTTGGTGTGGATGGAGGCCTATGAAATCCTCCACGTCAGAGTGGTTATGCACCAATGCATGGCCAAAGACTCAACCTGCCCACTGTCCAGATGCAGTTCACCAGAGACCATTTGACACCTCGGATAGCGGCGCTGCACGGGACCTGTGGGCCAAGAACGGCCCCCTGTATTTCCTGTGCCTACCAACAGTTGGGGCCCAGGTGGGATACAAGTTCACCATCCTTGGGGTGGGCCGGGGCTTGCAGGACCTGACAACACAAGAATTCAACTCACTCTGGCTCACCCTAAACGTCATCAAGGATGCCATCTGGGCCACCAGAAACCTGCTTGGAGGTTACGGTTCCCCTCCATGCATGATTCAGTGATAACATCAATGCTGCAGGGGTACAAGGCGGCAATATTCGGAAGGCGGGGCCGGGGTCACACGGAAAGGGTCCTGGCCACCACCAACCCTGGTCGCCCGTAGATGCACCCTCACCACACCGGCTACGGGAACAGCAGGCCAGCGAGCCGGTGGAGAGAGGATCTCGGCTGGGGATCGGATGTGTCAGTCAGGTGCCTGTTTTCGAGACGGGTGTGATGGCTTACGTGATAGGGACTCACCCTGGTTCTGCACAACAGTGGATCTCCTCAACTGGCTTTTTAACAGTCATTTATTGTTTTAAAATTTAAATGGCCTGAAAAATGTCTCAAAACACACACACACACACACACACACACACACACAGAGTTTAAATACATGGACTGCTCAACAAAACACAAGTTTATTATTTATTTATTTTATTTTACAGTGTTTTAATGTCCCAACTTTTTTGAAAATGCAGTAATTGATGACTTGTTTAAATTTTGTATGTTTCTATTGCCTTGATTGCTGTTTTAAAATTTTAAAACGCGTAAGCTCTTGGAAGGATTACGGCTTTATCCATTGTTTGCACAGGACTACATGCCACTCACGATTCATCTCTACAACCTATTTGTGGAGGACGGAGAGGTAATGACTTTTCTTGAAAGACATTGTGAGAGCGTGTGAGGGATCGGTTTGGAATCTGGACCGGTAAAAGGCCAATAATGTTACTCACTACAGACTATAAGATTTTGACAAAGTGTTAACTTCGCATCTTAAGAAAGTAGTGGGCTGGGTAGTTCATCCGGATCAGACCTGTGGGGTCCCAGGTACATCAGATAGCCTTAATTTAGCTTTAATCTGTGATGTGATCAGCTGGGCTGAACCTCCATATGGAGCAGTTCAAATCTATATAGAAATGATGGTGTTGCTTTTTTAACCTCAAATCCTAATATCTTGCTGAAGGGCAGCACGGTGGTAAGGGAAGGGTGGGCAATTTTAACAAACCTGACCTTTTTAGGGAGGAATTGTAATGTTCTTAATGTGTATGGTTTCACAGAGACAATACGACAGGTATGAGCTTTCAGAAGACTTGCAGCCCCACATGTTAGGAAGGGCTTTTATGATACACAAAGTACACAAAGACACTGTAGAAGCTGTTTAAAAATGTTATTGTTAAGAGATTAAATAGCCAAAATGAGCTTTTAGCCCAAGATTTTAATGTTTTAGATCTCCAAAAAGCACTGACAGTTTTTAAGACAGGGAAGTCCTTAGAAGCAGACAGACTCCACCTAGAGATTTGTCTTACATTTTGGGACATTTTAGCTCAAGAACTTTTGACTATTTTTAAACAATTTGAGACCCTTGATAGACTTCCAGACAGATTTACAACAGGGATAGTTTCTTTACTTCACAAACAAAGGTGACCAGACTGACCTAAAAAAACTAGAGACCAATCACACTTTTAAATTTTGATTGCAAACTTTTTAGTAAAATTTTAGCAACACGGATGTCGACTGTTTTAGAGGATGTGATCCACCCAGATCAAGCTTATGCTGTACCCAGAAGAAAGATAACAGACAGCCTAGTGCTGATTAGAGACGCCATCTGTTACACAAGAGACAGAAACATTTGGCTAGTAGTCCTAAATTTAGATTTTGAAAAAGCATTTGACCGAGTCTCACACCAGTACCTTTATCAGGTCCTGCAAAAAATTAGGTTTCCAGAGAGGTTTATAGGCTGGGTGGGACTGCTGTACAAGGGCCTAGTCAGCAAAATCCTTTTAAATGGGCATCTTTCCAAAGCTGTGAATATCCACAGCGGTGTACCGTTTTATCGGTATGAAGAGCAATAGACTTGACTGACTGCTACGGTTGATCCACCCGGATCAAGCCTGTGCCGTACCAGGGAGGAAGATAACAGACAGCCTAGTGCTGATTAGAGACGCCATCTGTTATGCGAGAGACAGAAATATTCGGCTAGTAGTCCTAAATTTAGATTTTGAAAAAGCGTTTGACAGAGTCTCGCACCAGTACCTTTTTCAGGTACTGCAAAAAATGGGGTTTCCAGAGAGATTTATAGCCTGGGTGGGACTGCTGTACAAGGGCATAGTCAGCAAAATCCTGGTAAATGGGCATCTTTCCAAATCTGTGAATATCCACAGTGGAGTCCGTCAGGGATGTCCTTTATCTCCTCTTCTTTACGTGGCTTGTATCGAGCCACTGGCACAGATCTTGAGAAGGGATAAATGGATCAAAGGACTGGACGTTCCTGGGACGGGTGGACTGACGGCAACCTGTATTTTATGCATGGATGATGTAACTCTTTTAGCCACGGACGTTTTATCGGTATGAAGAGCAATAGACTTGACTGACTGCTACGGTCAGGCCTCGGCCGCTAAACTCAGCTGAAGCAAATCAGAATCCCTGCTCTTCGGAGCGTGGGGGGAGGAGGACACAGGTGGACTGGACATGGAGTTTAAAGAGACAGATTTTAAGATTTTAGGACAAAAATTTGACAAATAGGGGGCTGGCTGGGAAAACTAGACTGACATGTTAAGGAAAGTTACACAGTAAAATCCTGAGTGTTAAATGAACACTGCTCGAAGCATATATGGTAGCAGTGTTAAAGTTAATGAGATAATTCTGTGATTAATTAAGTGCTGATTGAGCATTAGTGATGAACAGCTGCTGTTAACAAGCAGAATCACTGAAGAAAAGAGAAACACAAGAACTACAACTGACTTCAGCCACAGACTTAGATGAAATCAACTGAAATAAAAGACATTAAATC
>NW_015635565.1:3664-11966 GCF_001515625.1 Sinocyclocheilus rhinocerous | reverse complement strand
CCACAAACAGCATCACCAGCTTCATGCATTACTAACCAGTTTGACTTTTTTTGTCATGCATCAAAACATTTCTTATTAAGAATTAACAGAGGTTTAGATGTTAATGTTTATTGAAAAGAATACAATCTGAAGTCACTGTTGTGGAGAGAAGCGTTTGCTTTAGTTGGGCTCTTGACCCTGGTCTTTCTAACATTAGTTTTTCTGTGGTTGCTGTAACTGTGTTTATGAAACACATTGGTTATGGCAAGATAAACCAAGAGAAAATGTGTGCTACCCCAGATAGTCACGCAGTGTGAAAACAACGGCGATCCGACGAGTTTGAAAATCGTGCAGTGTGAACTCGGCATTAGATACACCAGAAATAAAGTCTAACTGGTTAGTAATGTGTGAAGCTGGTGATGCTGTTTGTAGAGATGATTAATCATCTTCTGCTGAGATCTTGAGAGATTTAATGTCTTTTATTTCAGTTGATTTCATCTAAGGCTGTGGCTGAAGTCAGTTGTAGTTCTTGTGTTTCTCTTTTCTTCAGTGATTCTGCTTGTTAACAGCAGCTGTTCATCACTAATGATCAATCAGCACTTAATTAATCACATAATTATCTCATTAACTTTAACACTGCTTCAGTGTTACTTTAACACTCTTTTAGAGTGGGACCATATATGCTCCGAGCAGTGTTCATTTAACACTCGGGAATTTACTGTGTACCTGGCTAGAGCTAGTCTTTGGCAGGCAAGAAAACATATGGACTTTATTATTTTGAACAGGCATGATCTAGCCTTTCTCTGCTGCTGCTCCATCACTGTGGAAAGCTGTTTCAATAATAATAATAATAATGCATTTTATTTATCATGAGCTTTCCTTCAACCCAAAGTGCTACAACAACAAGACATAATAGTTTACAACAATAAACAACACAAAAGAAAACAAATTAAAACACTCAGTTACAAGCCGCTTTAAAAAGATGAGTCCTTAAATATTTCTTAAAACAGTCCAAGGTTGAAGAATCTAATTCCTGATGGTAGAGCATTCCACAGTCATGGAGCTGAAACAGAAAAAGCTCTACCACCCATTGAGTTTAATTTATATACAGACTGCTGAAGAATACGTGACCCAGAAGAGCGCAAAAGGCGAGCTGCAGTATAAGAGGCAACCAAACTGCATAGAGAGGCAGGGGCAGTCCCATGAATAGCTTTATATGTTAAAATCAGAATTTTAAAATCAATACGAACCTGGATAGGAAGCCAATGCAAGTTATAAAGTACCGGAGAAATATGCTGACCAGCAGTTGTGTATGTTAGTACCCGGGCGGCTGAATTCTGAGTATATTGTAATTTCTTGATAGACTTATCAGGAAGACCAATGTAAAGTGCATTGCAGTAATCAAGCTTTGATGTAATAAAGGTGTAAATAAAACTTTCTGCATCAGGCAGTGATAGGGAAGGTGGGAGTCTGGCAATATTTCTTAGGTGGAAAAATGCAGTTTTCGAGATCATTTTAATATGGGCATCGAACATCAGTTGTGGATCAAAAATAACTCCAAGATTGCATACTTGAATGGACGGGGTAGCAAACTCACAATCAGTAATCAAATTAGAACTATTTAATTTATGTAAGGCCGCTGGCATACGGACAAATAAAAATTATCATGCATCCAGGCTTTTATCTCACCCAGGCAGGCAGTAAGCGCTGTAACTGCGAAGTTTGGGTTAGGGTGCATGCTGAGATTGATCTGAGTATCATCAGCATAACAATGAAACCCTAACCCAAACTTACAAATGATCTGACCCAAAGGCAATATATAAATGTTAAACAGGATAGGCCCAAGCACAGACCCCTGCAGGACACCCTGCTGAACTAATGTTGGTTCAGACTTATACTTGAAACTGAAAGTGATTAGTAAGATTAGTAAGTTTTAAACCATTCTAATGCAGTACCAGAGATGCCTAACCATGTATGCAACCTTTCAAGAAGGACAGCATGAGATACTGTGTCAAAAGCAGCAGAAATGTCTTAACAGGACTAAAATACTACACGCCCCCTTAATTGTCAGCAGAGATGAGAAGGTCATTTGTGACCCAGACAAGAGCAGTCTCAGTGCTATGACCTGATCTGAATCCGGATTGAAATGGTTCTAAGAGATTGTTTATGGACAGTATTGCTGTAACTGGCCAGCAACAACTCGTTCAACAACCTTATCCAAAAATGGTAGATGGGCAATAGGCCTGTAATTGGCCAAAACCTTGACATTAGAACCAGTCTTTTAGGAATTGGTGTAATGGCAGCTAACTTAAGGGCTGAAGGAACCTTGACAGTGGATAAAGAGTTAGTAATGATTGCAGTAATAGAGGGGCACAGGAATGTTAGACACTTTTTCAAAACCTCAGTGTGCATGGGGTTGAGAGCATGTAGATGAATTCATAGACATGACCAATTTTAAAATACCATCTGTACTAACAGCAGCAAAGTTTGAAAAACTAGATGATAAATTTGTAGGATGGGAATCATTAGTCATCAATGAGGAACCAGCAAACATGGAATTATAAATATCTTGAACTTTCTCTGTAAAATACATATGACATTTGTTACACATTTCAAAAGAAGAGCAAATGTTTTGGTTATGAGGCTTCAGAAATTTGTTGATTGTTTTAAACAACGTTCTTGGATTATCAGCACCCTCATTAATCATATGAGTAGTATGCCTCTCTGGTAGAATTAAGGGCAAGATGATACTTCAACTGATGCTCTTCAAACATCAATTTATGGACAGTAAGACCAGATTTTTTGTATAAGCGCTCTTCCTACCCTCAACTTTGAGAGCCCGCAATTCCTTAGTGTACCATGGGGATGACCTAGTGAAAGAAACAACTCGTTCTTTCAAAGGTGCCACAACTTTAAGAATAGAAGATAGTGCAGAGTTGTAACAGTCCACAGAATCAGTCACAGGAAGCTCAGCAATAAGGCTATAAAGCAACTGAGGATCAATGTTCTTAATATTTCTAAGTTATGACACGCTCCTTGGAAGATGTTAAAGAGGCAGAGGTTGATAATTCACAGGTTAATAATTTATGATTACTAAAATATAGTTCATCATTACTAAGTTGATCTATATCTATACCCACAGTGCAAACTAAATCCAATATGTGGCCAGATTTATGAGTAGGGAGATCAACATGCTGGATGAAATTAAAACATTCCAATACATGCTTAAAGTTAGCTGTTTGGGAGCAGTCAGTGTTATCAACATGAATATTTATGTCCCCTATTAGCAACATATCTGAACAATTTGAACTCAACGACGTCAACAATTCAGCAAGTTCTGAGAAAAACCCAGAGTTAACCTTAGGAGGACGATAAACAAGTATGACAAGTACAGGAGTGTTGCCATTCATTTTCACCACCAAGCATTCTAATGAAGACATAACAAGTGTGCTGAGTACAGAAACAGGCAATTCAGATTTATATAAAATTGCAAGACCACCACCTTTACCAGTGAGTCTAGGTCTATCAATATATGTATATCCAGGTGGCGAGGCCAAGTTTAGATTGTAACAGTCATTTGAGTGATGCCATTCCTCGCAGAGACAAAGAAAGTCAAGTTTCCTTTCCAGGATAATATCATGAAGCAATGCTGCTTTCTTAATCATAGATCGCACATTTAATTGTGCGAGTCCAATTACACTTATTCCCTGAAGACGTTTGTGGGTAAGATAGATTAGACGTGCAGATACCACTGAAATTTAAATGTCCTGAGTCCCGAGAATAGGAGCAGAGCACATCTATACCAGCCAGTGAAGCATTTGAACCCCAGCGAGAGCACCGATGTGAATATCTTGGCCATCGCAACAGTTGAAGTGCTAGCAAAGTGATGGCTCTTTTAAAATTTCGAAACCCAGTTGAGACAAAAGCTGAATCAATATTTTTGGCAAGAGTGCTGCTCTGTTGTTCGAAGGCTTGCATGCAATGAAAACACAATATGCCTTTGGCACTGGGAGAATAATGAAGCCATGGATAGTCCCTGAACCACTTCTCCTGAAACCTGAGTGTCTTATTTGAAAATTTGCATACAGGGGTGCGTTTCCCGTACAACGACGTAACTCACTGATTAACCACCATAGTACGATGCATTGTTGTGGAAACTAACTAGCTAGTCACGACTGTTTCCCGAACATGGTTGCATCTCCGTCGTTTGAACCACATTAGTTCAACAATTTAAGGCCGTTGTTATGACGTCACATGCATGTGGTGGAGTAATAACTTCTGCTAATTAATTGATTTGAGATTCTGAGATGCTGCTGTATTGAACATGGCACCTGATGACTAATTTACTATGTTTTGTTCCCTGTCATTTTGCTTTATTTGACGTTTGACTCATCGCAGGTCCCTCTTACGTCATACTCCGGGGTTCCCTTAGGTGTTTATGCACATGCGCACTCTTCAAAAACGGCGCTTATTGAGGACGCGCTAAAATTTATCGATTAAAATGTATATATTTAAATTGAGTTGAAGATATAGATTGTACTGCATGTTAGCTAGCTTACTGTGCCCAAGAGCATAATTTATTTAAGTCCATATGTCTTACTAACAAGAAACTATGCTTCTAACCACAGGTAGTGTAGTTCCTACCACGTAAGTTTGCGACGCTGTTTGCGAATGTTCGTTTGAACTATGGTTTCGGGAAACACAGAATCGTTGAACTATGCTGGTAACGATAAATAAATAAATACAACTAAACACTAACAAACAAAAACACTATACACATATTTTACTTCCCTTCACTCCAAGTCGTTTACATTTAATGGTATTCTGAACAGAACAAAAAAATATATATATGTATAAAATAAAAAATATATAATAGTGTCATTCATTACATACAACATTTATTTAAAATGCCAAGCCTACAACAAACTTAAAACATTTAAAACTATTTAAAACAAACCTAAAGCTGAACCTCTTGATGGGCTCATATACCTCTCATTCGGCATTAATCGTTTCCATGATTGGATCGTTGTGGTGTAACATTTGGTTGCTAAACTATTATTTAATAAGGCCGAATATATTTGACTTACCAGCAACTATGCACCTTATAACATATGGGAATGTAATGCCCAAACTTTAGATTGGAAGCACAGAATTCAAGACACCACATAGAAGATTTGTCTTAATATTGAGAGGTGTATGCCACTCAATTAATACTGCAAATAAATGAGTAAAGTGAAGAGTTAATGTTGCAGAGGATGTGGCATTGAAGTATTATAAATGAAAACAGCCTGCAGAAGTTTTTGCACTTTTTGCAATGACACAAATATCTTTTGACAATAGTTTCAAATAAGTTGGGAGCAATAAAAGTTCTGTTTATTTTTGCTTGTTGTTGGAGGTGGCGCAGGTGTCAGTGATTGCTGAAAGTGCTGAGGATTGTGGAGGTGTCAGTGGCGAGACTGAGTTTTGGAGTATTGATGTCTACAGAATGTTGGATCGGGGTGAGAGGTCAGTAGGCGCGTTTCCATTACCCTTCAAATTCCGCAAATTGAAATTGCGAATTGAAAATACGCCTAATGGAAACGCGTCAATTTCGTAAAAATGCCCATGTATCGCAAAAAAAGCTCGCATGAGGTGGTTTTTCAGGCAATGCGAAAAAGGAATAATTCACAAAACTGCAATGGAAACGTTTTTTCCGCATTTACAGGTCACATGGCTTATGTAAAAAGTCATATGATCATTTTTCAACGTACTATAACATCCAAGAAACACATCATACGTGGCCGCTCTCCAGTATAAGGGGCTTTCCCTACCATTAATGCTTAGACAATTTACACTGCATACGTCTGCGGTGCAGTGTGGCTCTGATACGGCCACTGATGCTGATTGCGGCCACTCTAGTCAATGCTTGTGCTTATTCCAGCCGCGCCACGCACGTTTCTGAAGCAGCTCTCTGTGCTGCTACTGTAAAGACACACGCATACGCCTCCTTTGAATAAATATAGCCAACATCCCACCAAAATCCGTTGCCATGACTTATCGCGAGAGGCAAAAGGTTACGTTTTAGTCGCATAACATTGGTTGATTGAAACGCCATCATTTCGCAATACTTTTGTATCGACATTTATAAAATATCGCCAAAGTTTTGCGCAAATCTGTAATGGAAACGCGCCTAGTGATGAAATTGTTGTGGATTGTGATGTTCATCAATGGAAGTGTCAACAAAGAGTCAATTATCATATCTTGGGTTGCATTTGGTGGCATGTCAGTGACGGATGTTATGAGATGGTTTTCAGTGTTTACTGTTTTAATGTCACTGCATTAATGGTGAGAGTACCGTATGTGTATGTTTGAAAGGCTGAAGACTTATAAAAGGTGTTACATTTATTGCAGTGTACGCATGAGGCAGATGTTGGGATATCGAGAAGGACATGCTGTCTTGGGCAGATGTCCATTAAGTGTACAGTGGTGCCAGTAATCTCTCCGGTGAAGTGCTCAGAAATTGTGTGTTCAACTGGATACAGTGGGTACGGAAAGTATTCAGACCCCCTTAAATTTTTCACTCTTTGTTATATTGCAGCCATTTGCTAAAATCATTTAAGTTAATTTTTTTTTCCTCATTAATGTACACACAGCACCCCATATTGACAGAAAAACACAGAATTGTTGACATTTTTGCAGATTAATTAAAAAAGAAAAACTGAAATATCAAATGGTCCTAAGTATTCAGACCCTTTGCGCAGTATTTAGTAGAAGCACCCTTTTGATCTAATACAGCCATGAGTCTTTTTGGAAAAGATGCAACAAGTTTTTCACACCTGGAATTGGGGATCCTCTGCCATTCCTCCTTGCAGATCCTCTCCAGTTCTGTCAGGTTGGATGGTAAACGTTGGTGGACAGCCATTTTTAGGTCTCTCCAGAGATGCTCAACTGGGTTTAAGTCAGGGCTCTGGCTGGGCCATTCAAGAACAGTCACAGAGTTGTTGTGAAGCCACTCCTTCGTTATTTTAGCTGTGTGCTTAGGGTCATTGTCTTATTGGAAGGTAAACCTTCGGCCCAGTATGAGGTCCTGAGCACTCTGGAGAAGGTTTTCATCCAGGATATCCCTGTACTTGGCCGCATTCATCTTTCCCTCGATTGCAACCAGTCGTCCTGTCCCTGCAGCTGAAAAACACCCCCACAGCATGATGCTGCCACCACCATGCTTCACTGTTGGGACAGGTGATGAGCAGTGCCTGGTTTTCTCCACACATACCACTTAGAATTAAGGCCAAAAAGTTCTATCTTGGTCTCATCAGACCAGAGAATCTTATTTCTCACCATCTTGGAGTCCTTCAGGTGTTTTTTTAGCAAACTCCATGCGGGCTTTCATGTGTCTTGAACTGAGGAGAGGCTTCCGTCGGGCCACTCTGCCATAAAGCCCCGACTGGTGGAGGGCTGCAGTGATGGTTGACTTTCTACAACTTTCTCCCATCTCCCGACTGCATCTCTGGAGCTCAGCCACAGTGATCTTTGGGTTCTTCTTTACCTCTCTCACCAAGGCTCTTCTCCCCCGATAGCTCAGTTTGGCCAGACGGCCAGCTCTAGGAAGGGTTCTGGTCATCCCAAACGTCTTCCATTTAAGGATTATGGAGGCCACTGTGCTCTTAGGAACCTTAAGTGCAGCAGAAATTTTTCTGTAACCTTGGCCAGATCTGTGCCTTGCCACAATTCTGTCTCTGAGCTCTTCAGGCAGTTCCTTTGACCTCATGATTCTCATTTGCTCTGACATGCACTGTGAGCTGTAAGGTCTTATATAGACAGGTGTGTGGCTTTCCTAATCAAGTCCAATCAGTATAATCAAACACAGCTGGACTCAAATGAAGGTGTAGAACCATCTCAAGGATGATCAGAAGAAATGGACAGCACCTGAGTTAAATATATGAGTGTCACAGCAAAGGGTCTGAATACTTAGGACCATGTGATATTTCAGTTTTTCTTTTTTAATAAATCTGCAAAAATGTCAACAAATCTGTGTTTTTCTGTCAATATGGGGTGCTATGTGTACATTAATGAGGAAAAAAAATTAACAAATGATTTTAGCAAATGGCTGCAATACAACAAAGAGTGAAAAATTTAAGGGGGTCTGAATACTTTCCGTACCCACTGTAAATAACTTGCCCTAAGGGCAAGTTATTTGTTTTTCAATTTTTTATTTATTATTTATTTATTTTTGCCCTACGGGCAAGTTATTTATTTTTCATTGGCTCAAGTTAAAAAAATATAGATGTGAATCATTACCAAAAAAATTTTTTAATTGGATGAATGAAACATTTTTTTCAGTGTA
>NW_015635565.1:346-1037 GCF_001515625.1 Sinocyclocheilus rhinocerous | reverse complement strand
ATTATATATCAGGTAATGTATCAATAAACATGGTGGACTGTTTTATTTAATTCAAATATTGTTTGCAATTTCTACTGCTGGTACTGCTGGGTTAAATTAACCCAAAATGGGTTTTAAAATTAAAATCACACACAATATGACAACACAGGCAATAGCCTAATAAAAGATTACAATTTATTACACCAGTTCAGAAAAAAAGCAAAGCAACTCCATACATATACAGATTATACAGTTAAACCAAATTCTTTTGAAAAGCTTGTTTAAGAATAGATTTTGTTCAATTTGTTCATGTTTTTCACCCACTTAAGTACATAAAAAATCAAGTACTTTAGTACTTTCACTCGAGTAAAATTGAAAACTGAGTACTTTTACTTTTACTGGAGTAATATTTTATTATACGGATCTGTACTTTTACTCAAGTACTTGATTTGTGTACTTTGTCCACCACTGCCCAGTCAGTAAATTTCCTTTGGCGCAGATCTGGATCATATCAACAGCTATTTGATAATTTTTTATTTAAAATACCCATTACACAGTAAATCTTAAACACAAAAATGGATTCACACTCATTTTTAAAATGTTTATTGTAGAATTTTAATAACATAATTACAATACAGAACATAACATAAGTGTGCTATTTTGCAAATGTCAGATGAGTGAATAAATGTACAAACATGTATACTTTTAGTAA
>NW_015635565.1:0-228 GCF_001515625.1 Sinocyclocheilus rhinocerous | reverse complement strand
TTAGTATGACACATTAGATATTATTTCAAGACAAGCACATAAATGAGTGTAAATCAGCACTGCACACATTCTTTTCTACCACCCAAGACATGAGTGCCTTTTTAAATTACGAAAATTTTAGCTACTTTAATAACAGGATATTTTTAGACATAATACTTCAATGTTTTCATTAATATTATGTATATAATATTAATGAAAACATTAGTGTAATTGTACCTCAGTTTTGAA
>NW_015635564.1:0-785 GCF_001515625.1 Sinocyclocheilus rhinocerous | reverse complement strand
TTTAAGGGGGTCTGAATACTTTCCGTACCCACTGTATATTGCATTCTAAATTGTTTATATAAAAATGTCATTGTTATTTTAATATTATACATTTTAGTTACATTAAAAAGTATATATATAGTATACATATAAAGTATAGTTTACATTTTTTGTTTTTTTTTGTAAATGCCTATATAGTTTTTATTTATTTATTTAATAGATTACTTATTTGGCTTTAGTTATTTTAGTATCAACTTAAAGTTAAACTAAACAAAAATGAGAAATATTGTCTTGGCTACTAGCTGAAATAAAATACATGTTTTAAATATATTTTAATTTATTTCAGTTAACATTTACTTTTTTTAAATACTGAAAATGTTAAGTAACACTATTCACTATTAACTAGTTAACTTATTAACATGCATATTAAAAGCATGTTGGCTGTTTATTAGTACTTAAAAAGCACATATTAATGCATGACCATATTCTACATCCCTTAACCCCAAACATAACTACTACAACAACTACCTTACTTACTATCAATAAGCAGCAAATTAGGAGTTTTTTGAGGGAAACCTCTTGGTTATTAGTGAGTGATACAGATTTATGTATTTTTTTTATTTAGGATCTTTTTATTTAGGACCATTTTAATTAGTGTGCTGACATGTTTAGCAAGGTATAAACCCTTTTGTAAGTGAAAAAAAGAAGTTCAGTCAAGGTCAGGTGAAGCTGATTACATATTCAAGGCTTCTAGTTAAGACTGATAAGTCGACTAGTCATTCAGCCAGCCCACGAATATTCGATTT
>NW_015635563.1:678-940 GCF_001515625.1 Sinocyclocheilus rhinocerous | reverse complement strand
CCACTTGGACTGCTGTTGGAGTAGCTCTCACGACTTTGTAGGGTCTCTCTCCTGGGCTCATTCCACTTTCTCCTGAATACCCTCAGATATATTTGGTCACCTGGAACAATTGGACATTCTCTGTTTCCTCCCTCACAGGGCTCTTTTCTTGTTTCCTGTAAATAGATAGCTTTATGTATGGCAGTTAATTTCTTCATATATGATCGAAGTTCCATTTGTAATTGCTCTAGAGGCGGTCCTTTGTAGGGACCTCTACAATATT
>NW_015635563.1:0-274 GCF_001515625.1 Sinocyclocheilus rhinocerous | reverse complement strand
AATTACTGTTCCTGCTCCCTGATCTGCTGATGGTACTGCCTCCACCCATCTGCTAAATCTGTCTATGATCACAAGCATGTACCTTTTGCCTTGTACTCGCTTTATCATATCCACATAATCCATTACCAAGTGCTTGAATGGTCCGTCTGGTACTGGTATATGGCCTATTGGTGTTGCTGTTCCTTTTCTTACATTGTTTTTGACACAAACTTCACATGTGGACAAAAAATCATCTACCATTGCATGTAAATAAGGAGACCAATATCCTTGCTGT
>NW_015635562.1:0-5106 GCF_001515625.1 Sinocyclocheilus rhinocerous | reverse complement strand
TACATAAATGGCTATATTCACATTGATTATACTTGAATCATTTATGTTTTGATTAATTAAACTCTTCTTCATTAGCTTAAGAACAAGCATATACCCAATACAACTACAGCTTAAGAACAAGCATGTTCCCAATACGACTACAGCTTTTAGAACAATCATGTTTCAATAACAACCAGATAGCTTAAGAACAAGCATGTTCCCAATACGACTACAGCTTTTAGAACAATCATGTTTCAATAACAACCAGATAGCTTAAGAACAAGCATGTTCCCAATACGACTACAGCTTTTAGAACAATCATGTTTCAATAACAACCAGATAGCTTAAGAACAAGCATGTTCCCAATACGACTACAGCTTTTAGAACAATCATGTTTCAATAACAACCAGATAGCTTAAGAACAAGCATGTTCCCAATACGACTACAGCTTTTAGAACAATCATGTTTCAATAACAACCAGATAGCTTAAGAACAAGCATGTTCCCAATACGACTACAGCTTTTAGAACAAGCATGTTTCAATAACAACCAGATGGCTGCATCCGAAACTGGAAAATGCTGCCTTTGGAGGACACATTTCAATGTAGGAAGGCATCAAGACATGTCAAATCCAATGTTAGCTTCACTTCCTGCCTCCTGAGATACCTTCATCTGGTCGATATTTAAAGGCAGAATAGATGCATCCTTCGCTGCCTTGATACCCACAATCCTGTGTGTCCTATCCCATGATGGTTGAGCAAAATAAAGATGGCATCTGAAGTTATTTCTAGTGAGAAATCAGTATTATTATGTAATTAAATATTCGCTTAGTTATCACCGAAGTTCGTTCTATTTTGTTGTAGATCATTGAACGTTAAGCTGCCTCAGAAGCATGTCCGATATCAGTTTCATGAGTTACCTTCATGAACAAACGCTGCCTGCAAATTCATTGGCTGATAGGCAGCATGTCAGCAGCCTGGGTTTTCGGATGCAGATGACTTCAACTGAACAACAACCATTTACCATTTTCTCTTGGAGCTGCGCCGCAGCAGAATTGATTCCATTTGCACCATGGACAGTTTTCCTCACATTCCAAAACACACATCTTTAGAGACAGTCTTCTCGAGCAAGTAACTGCAGCGCTACCGATGACTTCAGTAAGTTACCTGAACTCTCGGGTCGCTGAGTGCGTGCGCGCACAAGAATCCAACTCTTAACAGTGTAAACAACTCAGAGTGCATGAAATAGCATTAGACCCCCTTTAAGCGCAGCATATGCAGCGACAAGTGTGTTGCCAGTGATAACAGATAAGTACCGCACATTGCCAATAGGTCACATAAACTAGCACAACACAAGCATGTAACTGAAAACAACTAAATGAGCCTAAGCAAGACAGATAGCCTTAGCAACACGCATGTTGCCAAACCTGAGAGCATTAAAAGGAACTTAGCTTGTGAAGACGGTCGAGAGTGTGAAACAAAGCAGCTGTGACGGGGATGCTTGATCTCTTGATATCCTTCTTGGGGATGAAGTTCCCATCTGAACTTGTTCTTGCGTCAGTTACATAACTCGTGGAGTCCATGTCAATAATGTAATGATGTATGAAGTAATGCTAACTCAGTTACTTCCGAATCAGGCAGCTTATGATCAATGCGGTGAATTCACGTGTTTAAGTTAACGAACTTGAATGAATCGGAGGTGAGTCCATTTGGGAAATGAATTCCACTCGCTAAATTCAGTGTGTTCAGCCATATGTGTTCGAACTGGTGTCGTGCCGAATTCACCCTGCCAGATTATTAATGAATTACACAGAAGGGGAGCACAGCGCTATAAAAATAACAACATAGCTGGTCTCATGGTCAGGGTTGGGCAAAGATACAAAATGCATTTTAAAATAAAATACCAAATACCTTAGTTTTAAGTGTATCAAAATAAACTACAAAATACAACAGCTA
The DNA here is from genome assembly GCF_001515625.1 of Sinocyclocheilus rhinocerous. NCBI lineage: Eukaryota > Metazoa > Chordata > Actinopteri > Cypriniformes > Cyprinidae > Sinocyclocheilus > Sinocyclocheilus rhinocerous. The sequence continues at coordinate 3,173 of NW_015635562.1, read as the reverse complement.
CACCAAGTATCAAAATAAACTACTGTATTTTTGTATTTTAAAAATACTAAAAAATACTTTTACATGGGAGCATGAAATGTCTTCACAAACCTTCCATCAATTGGCCTATTTGATCTATCTCTTCACCAATACACTGATGTTTGTGAACAATGTTTGATAGCAACAGCTTTTCTCTGCCCGAGTCATGCAATAAATCTGACATATGCAACCAGTTAACAGATCAAATATTCAAATATCACTGTGATCTCCCAGATGAAGGTTTGCGGATCGAAATATTTATAATTAATTATAACTAGTTATGATTAATTATTCATATTTCCCCATGAGCTGATTCGCTACCATTTTTATCATTATAGGGTGGTTGTGTACACACACTGCCAACACACATTTATGTCCAAACACCTTGCAAAAGTGAATTTTGCATAAATCGTCCCTTTTAAAGTGCACATAAACACACACAAACCTCAAGTACATACGGAGGCAGGGGTTCTAGCAGACCAATCACAGCGCTTGCGGTCCGCGTAGAATTGACGCGCTGTTAGAATTTTGGAGAGGTGCACATCAGGCTACGGCGTAGGGTGTGCGTCTATGTGTAGGCTACGGCGTAGGATCAACGCAGAAGTATAAATTGGGCTTAAGTGTTAGTGTATCTTAGCAATAACATGCATGCATATGCTGTACATTTCCAGAGAGAGTTAGTTCATGCATGCAGTATAACGACTAAATCTTGCAATTACTGACAGTTTCATGCATTTGAAATTTGTTCTTATATGCAATGCACATAGACAGTTTTATTGTGTTAGAGAATTTATGCATGAACAGATCATGTTAGGGCATCTCTGCACGGTAAGTGTTAGTGAATCTTAGCAATAACATGCATGCATATGATGTAAAACTTAATTCCCAGTGTGAGTTAGTTCATGCAATATCATGCATGTGGCATAACTTAGCACACAGCATAACTTAGCACACCTCTTTGTCTTGGAGAGAACCTTTTATTCCTTCACTGAGAAGGCAGGGTTTGCAAGTTGGCACCTTTCAGATCTATCATTCTGATTGGCTGATGCTGTCAGAGGTGGGCACAGAATGGCCTCTCTGATATGAGGTCTATTTGCATAGCTTAAAGTCCACATTCAGAACAATGTCTTTAAAGTTTTTCTTATGAATTATTCACTCTCCAAACCAATTCCAGATTAACCTACACATTGTGCTGAAAATATGAAGACCAAACATCAATGGGTAATGCTGAGCATTGACCCATGCATTCATATATACAGTATTTACCTTAATAGGTAATGTTGCATACCTTGTTGTATCACACACAGCACTCATTAAGTATATACAGTTCTGTAAATCGATATGAGGAAGGTTTAGTCGATTTTGTGTCCTTTTTGTGTGAATGCATGTGAAAATGTAGTTTTCCTTTGTGGCTTTGGCCACATGGCAAACTGTGAGGGGGATTTATGATCATTCACAGTTTGATAAGAGTAAAGGTCTTTTCACACTGAAAGCGAAAATTCGGCGCGATGACGCTTTTGAATCGAAACAATAGATCCCTATGGGGCAATTCACACCAGGCGCGATCATTCACGGTGCGAAAAAGCGAGGATTTTTTTTTTGTCCTGTGTGTCGATTTTTTCCCCATCGCTCCACGATGAAACGGGCCGTCCAATCAGATTTGAGCTTAGATCACGTGCCCAGAGCAGCTGCTGTTGCACAAAAGGGTGAGAGTGGTGGCGCTGTTTCGAAAACCACTGTAAACAAACACCGAAGAAGAGTATCCTGGTAGAGAGAAGAGAGTGGATGCGGAGTTCCTGTTATCTTTGGTATCTGAGAACAGATTTATTCTCACATGTTCTTATTATAATTTCTAAATTCTCCATTGAATTATGTGACCTGGAGTGTCCGTTTTCTTCCACGTGCGTGAGTGTTATGAGTCAGAGTGCATTAACTCTCTAGATCTTCCGTGTTTAAAAAAACTAATGAAACTTTTTTCTACACATGAAATATGAAAGCAAATAGACAAATGATTATGACGATATATTTTCTGTATGTGTTTTGTATGCAGCTCATGGTAATTTTATAACAATAAAGGATGTTTATGGCAATAATCAGTGTGGCGTTATTAAACATAGCCTACAAAGAGTGCATGTCTGCCTATTATAGAAACAAAATCAACTATAGATCACAATCGGAAGTTATTACAAGCACTCGATGATGGTTTATAGTGGGTTTTAAGCAAAATAATCACATACATTTTCAAATGTGGCTTGATGCTAACTGTACTTATATTTATATTTTAAGATGTTTTCTTGTAAGCATAATAGATAGTTTCTTTCTGGTGTAGAACCAAACTTTATTTAGCTATATTTAATGCTGTGTATTGATCAGTGGACGATGTTAAATCCATATATGAGATACATATCTGAGCAAAAATGCATTGCTGGTCAGCACCACCTAGCGTGCAGGCGTGAATTAGCAGAAGGTGATCAATTGTTTCGTGTTCTGTGTGAAAGCAACGTTTGTCGGCGATACGCCTCACTTTTTCGCATCGCGCTCAGTGTGAAACGGCTTTAAGGGAGAACAAAGCAGTTTCTGGGTGGGGGTTACAGTATGATAATGTTAACCCTCCTCTCCACAAGGTAAAACCGGTCTGGTCAGTCTGAGATAGTGAGTGATTGTTCACACTTAGGTCTTAGGAATGAAGAACTGCGATCAGTGAAAGACCCCATGGTGATTGGATCAGTCTTTGATCCATGAAATGCTGACATCCTTATCTTTCCACAAATAATAAGTTTGAGGGAGACTAAGGCAGTTCCTGCCTGGGGGTTACTGTATGTTAAAGGGGTCATATGACGTTGCTAAAAAGAACATTATGTTGTGTATTTGGTGTAATGCAATGTGTTTATGCGGTTTAAGGTTATTTTCCACATAATGTACATTATTGTTGCTCCTCTATGCCCCGCCTTTCTGAAACCCGTCGATTTTTACAAAGCTCATCGTTCTGAAAAGCGAGGTGTATGCTGATTGGCCAGCTATCCAGTGTGTTGTGATTGGCTGAATACCTCAAGCATGTGACGGAAATGTTATGCCCCTTACCATACTGTGATGCCGTCTCCCAGCAGGATGAGACAAAAACAATAAAACCCATTATAAACAAGGCATTTGTTGCA
>NW_015635561.1:125837-127015 GCF_001515625.1 Sinocyclocheilus rhinocerous | reverse complement strand
GTGAACAAACCATGTGATCTCAGACCCCCCTAAAAGGACCCAAAAACGAACCGTACTCAGACCACCTCCGGTTCGTTTGTGGGTCCGTTTGTGGTTCGATATCTTCGTGATATGCGAAAGCAATGAGATCCCGGTCCGCTTTGCGTTTCGTTTCGACATGTGTACCTGGAGGCTTGCCATACCTGCAGCCATGTTACGTCACTGCTGTAACAACAGAAAAAACTTTTCACCATGGCAGGTCGTGGGGTTGTGTGGTCCCAGGAGGAGAGTTGTGCACTTATTGAAATTTGGAAAGATGATTACATTAAACGCCAACTCTCCTCAACCCATAAAAGTGTTTCTTTTGTTTCAACCATATGCACATAAGAAACCGGAAACCATTTTTTCTTTGTAAGAGAAGACATTTGAATGTTCTTTTTTTAAATAAGCATAGTATCTGAAACATTTTCGGATATGGTTTTGATTTGTGAATCAGATTTTTTTTTATTGACAAACACAACACAGTAATGCTTGAAGTTTAACTAAGCACTTTTTTTGTGATTACTATATTATTTACAGATGTAATTTTCAGACGTTGAAAATATTCTGTTCAGAAGTAACTTGTTACATTTTTCAAAGAAATAAATAATAATAAACCAACTTAACTGGAACAATACAAAACAATTCTGTTGTCAATTTTTATATAATTCCTTTGAAAAAGAAACAATAATCACTAAAACAATGAAATGCATTAAAGTATAATAGGGTAAATCCTGTATAGTGATGTATCCTATATAGAGCTTGCATAAAGCAAGTAGTGCATAGTAGTGCATTTGATACATGTTATGTATCGTTGTAAGTCATCGTAAGACCCCCCCCCAATTCCTCTGCACATGGTGGGAAAAGTCTGCCTGATTGACCTTTCTGGAAGATGGAGGAATTCCCAAACACCCTTGCATCATGGACCTTCCCAGGCCACCCGACATAGATGTCCCAAAACATCAATTTGTGGTCCACAACACCCTGCAGAATTATGGAGTAGTAGCCTTTTCTGTTGTAGAAATCAGACTTGTTAAGATGTGGGGCTATGATAGGCACATGTGTGCCATCTATAGCCCCAGCGCATTGGGGAAAGCCCCACCTGTCTCTGAAGCCGTTTATTACATTTCTCAGGTTGTTTCCTGTAGGAACTTTTATCA
>NW_015635561.1:113902-125161 GCF_001515625.1 Sinocyclocheilus rhinocerous | reverse complement strand
AAATATATGTAGCTTTTAGCTGTTGTATTTAAAAAATTCACGGGGCGGGGGTTGAAAACCAGCTCCTGAATGTGCAATTTCTTACCTATAAAAAGTTTCAATCTCAATAAAATGCGAGCGCATACAGCACGCCGGCATTAAAACACCATTAAAAATCTTTATGAGCAAACGTGCCGCCCTCGCATTAGGAGTTTTGTGTCAGATGTGAGCGAAAGATCTGATTTTTTGTGCCAGTGTAAACGCAGCCTGAGAGACTGCCATCTCCAGGTCCCAAGGCATACACAAAATGCTCAAGATATTTTATTGAACAAACTGGAAAATAATCAAACAAAAGCTTCAAGAGGGAAAAAAGGCCAAAACAACAAACAAAACATACTTACTAGGTTTTTTTAAATAATAACTTTCCTACCAGTGCTTGAAGTGGAAAAAAATAAGTGCCAGTACTCCTACCGGCCCACTTCAAGCACTGTTTCCTACCAAATGAAAGGAAATAAAATACAGAGATACATCCCTGACTCCCTCTCTAGTTTAAACACAGGAGAAGAAAAAAAGTAGGTCTTAAAAGAAAAGGCATCCACCTCCCTACAAAAAATATTCCCACATAAACTATTAGAAAATGTTGAAGCAATCTGTCCATCTCTAGGGATTCTAGTTTTAGGAATACAGCAGTTAGCTGAAACACACTACCCAGCTCAGGTACACCAGAGTTAGCTAGAACACACTTTACAACTTAGATTGTTTCAAAGTCTCAGGGATACAACAGTTAGCTGAAAAACACTACACAGTAGTGATGTTAAGCTCAACACGGAAGCTCCGAAGCTTGTATAAAAAAAACAACACATTTCACATCAAAGCATAGTATTGGAGCTTGATTTGTTTTGCCAAAAGCATGTGATCTATGACATTTGAAGCTTTGTTCGTCTGAAAACCACGTGACTGCTTCAGTATCTGGTTCAAACGACACAAACCTTAGCGCCATTTCCTTTACATTATATTACTTTATGATTCGTTAGCATTGTTTTTTTTTCTTCAAATTTGTAATTTATATATTAAGTTCAAATGAACTTTGCCTATGAAATAACAGGACTGAGGCAGAGTTCAAATAGACAGATCACGGATTTAACTTATGAATTTATGTTTAATTTATTTTACTTATTTTAGTGCCAGTACACCGACACAAATGAATGACTTTGTATATTATTGTATATTTATATACAATAAAATAAAACAAAGAATCAGTTGTAGAACCAGATGTGAAACCAGCGGCTGTAATGGAACACAGCAATTTTGGGCAGTCGTGGCCTAATGGTTAGAGAGTTGGACTTGTAACTCAAAAGTTGAGTCTCAGGTCTGGCAGGAATTGTCGGTGGGGGGAGTGAATAGCCAGTGCTCTCTTCCACCCTCAATACCACAACTGAGGTGAGACCCTTGAGCAAGGCACCGAACCCCCAACTGCTCCCCGGGCACCCCAGCAATATGGCTGACCACTGCTCCAGGTGTGTGTTCACGTTGTGTGTGTGTTCACTACTGTGTGTGTACTTGTGCAGAGCACAAATTCTGAGTATGGGTCACCATACTTGGCCACACATCACTTCACTTTTTTTCTTTCAATTTGGAAGGTGTTATTAATTTTTACGACCACTAGATGGCCACAGAATAAACTGTGTTGAACCTTTTTCCGATACAAATGTGTTTGAATGCTTCACTTCACCATCACTATTACACAGCTTTACCTTAACACTACAAGCAAAGCACAAATGCACTATATAGAGAAAAAACAGTGCTGGGACAAGAAGATGGAAGTGGCCCTCAACAAGGAAAGCTTCAACCTCTCTCCTGGACTGGAATTCTCTGGGTTCCTTTGTACTCCACTTAACGAGCTTGAACAGGAGTCAGGTGGCACTCATGAGCCTGTCAAACAGACAGTAGGAGGAGCAAGAGCAACATAGAAGAACACAGAGTACACACACAGAAAATACAATTTAATATAAATCATTAAAAATAAATACATTTAGCATATACATCCCTATGGACGTAACAAGCTGGGTTGACCAGTTTTTTTCTGATATACTGTCACTTTGATCCTCCGATAAGATTATTATTTTTTTTTTTCAGTCCAAAATCCACCAAACTGTAAGAATGACCCTGCCAGCCACCTGCTGTGATGTGACCGGTAAGAGATTTGGTTTTGGGAACTTCTGTCACATAACAGCCACATTTGGCAGAGCACATCATGAGTAGAGCTTTCGTTGAGCTGCTGGAGTGGCTGCAAGGAGTTTGAGCATGCATGAGATAAGCAAGCAGAGCACAATCCTAGAACATCCTCTGTTGCACTGGGAACTTTAACTGTAGATAACTGGTTTGTTTAAATGTTTTACTGGTTATTTACTGGTCTGGGGAAAAGGAAGAAAGTGCTCAATACACTGATGTCACATGTCTGTTCTTGTATTGCGTGCTTTTGGCACAAACTGTGGCTGTTTTGCATTGTTTTTGCTGGTGTATCCATGGATTCTGCAGAAAGGGGTGCGGAGAGCAGCTGCTTATTTGCATTCAAACCGACATACACTAAAATAACCTGTTTAAATCAGTCCAACAAAACTTGGTTATATAATAATAAACGATGGTAACACTTTATAATAACTTTCATTAATAAATCATTAACAAACATATAATGCTTAACAGATCATTAGTAAATATAAATTCACATAGCTAGAAATGTGAGATAACATGCTTGTTAATGCTTACTAATGTACTTATTAAACATTACATAATGATTAACAGATCATTTTTAATGTAATTTGAAATGCTTACTAATGTCATTAAACTTTCAATTCATATGATCATGTACCTTTTAAAAATCTTCAAATTATTTTGACAGATGGTTTACAATGATTCAAAGCTTCATTAATAAATCATTAACAAACATTATATAATGCTTAACGGATCATTAGTTAATGCTTACAAATGTCTTTCGATTCATACAATCATGCACTTTAAAAAAAATACACTATTTATTTTAACAGAAATTATACAATAATTACAAGCTTACTTGTTAATGTACTTTTCATATATAACCAAATGCTCTTTTTAACATTTAAAATGCTGTGGGGAAAAATAAATAAATAATCACAGCCTGTAAAGGCCACATATTTGGTCTACATTTGTTGTGTAGACTTCTACTATTTACACATTTTAACAAATCAATTATTAATTATTTGTTCATGTTTTTGCAGTACCCAATCTAAAGTGGAAACCCTTCATCATTTGCAAATGTTTATAAATGTTTACTAATCATTAGTAACTTTATGGGCAGTCATCTCGATGGCAAAAAGTGTCCCAAAGGTCCTGAATGCACCCTATTTACACATCTTAAAGGGGTCATATGATGCGCTGGCTAATCAGAGCACACCTCGCTTTTCAGACCGATTAGTTTTGTAAAAATCGACGCGTTTCAGAAAGGCGGGGCAGGAGGGAGAAACAATAATGTACAGTATGTGGAAAATAATGTGTTTTTTGAACCTTAAACCGTATAAACACATTTCATTACACCAAATACACAAAATAATGTTCTTTTTAGCAGCATCATATGACCCCTTTAACTAATCATTTATTAATCATTTGTTCATGTTTTTGCAGTACCCAGTCTAGTTGAAACTATTCATAATTTGTAAATGTTTACAAATGTTTACTAATCTTTTAGTATCTTTATGGGCATTGGACTTTTAGCTAATGTAACAACGTTTGTGTAAAGAGTGGTTAGTTAAGCTTTGCTAAATGTTTGCTAAAGAAATCATGCACATTGTGGTGCAAAACATGTTTTTATTGCCTCAACACTTATATTAGTATACTACTGTATATCATTAAACAGGATATTCCTTTACTCATACATAAACAGAAGAAAACAAATCTATTTTTCAAGAAAATGCTTGTTAATTTATCAAAACAATGTAATATAAACAGATTGAACCGTGTTCCCTTATAGTAATCTACTTTACACTGTTGACCCCTTAACTAACCCTTAAACCTACCCATACCACCAAACCTGTCTTTAAACTTACCCGTATCACACCTCAATAGCAGCATAAGTGTTGTGCATTAACAAAAGCTTTAAATCATTGTATAACATCTGTTAAAATCATTTGAAGATTTTCAAGAAGTGCATGATCACATGAATTTAAAATTGAATGACATTTGTACGCATGATTATTTAAATGAAACAGTGATCTGTAAATCATTAGATAATGTTTAATAAGTACATTAGTAAGCATTAACAAGCACATTATCTCATATTTCTAGCTATGTGAATTTATATTAACTAATGATCTGCAAAGCATTATATTACGTTATTATGTGTTACCTAAATGATATTCATTTATGAACTAAATTTAATCCTACATTTTAAGTTTTACGAAGAATATATATATATATAACTTGTGTAACATGAAAAGGGGTACCTACTGTATGTTCATTTTTCATTAGTTAACCATATACCATTATCAACATTTTCAGCCTATGGAATATGTTCATTATATATTAATTGAACAATTTATGTATTATTACTATATATGAATAATATAAATTTAATATTTATATTTGCTAATATTATTGTTTAAATTGTAAACCTTTTATTGATAAGTTAGGAGTATTAGCAAACTACAAAGTTCATCTGAATGTAAAGTGAACATGTGAACAATGTATTAATTACTTTAAATATAGTTTGGTTCAAAGGAGCACAAACTACATACACCAATCAGACCTCAGATCTCTTTTGCTCAGTGCTGGTATATAGTGTCTTCAAGTGGGAGTTTACAAAGACCTGAGAGAGGCAGTCACATGATCATTGTGACTGATTCAACAAAAGGACTTTCACTATCACAACAAGAAGCTCTGGCAGTTTCATTCTGAGAGAGAGAACACCTGAGTGAAACAACGCAGGAAATTCCACACAGTAATAATGACTTCAGGAAAAGGTCAGTTTGTTTAAACATTTAAACAGTGAGAAGACATTTTTCTTCTAAAATGATGTACTTGTCAAACTTATCTATGGCAAACAACATTTTTGTTCTTGATTATACTCTCAAGTCAACATTGACAACATTTTAGGAAATCTTTGAATATATGCAGAATAAAAAATAAACAACGTATTGAGCAGATATTATACTTTAGCAAGCACACAAATTGGATTGGGGTGGGGATGGTGGAATTGGCACCAACAAGAAATTATTTGTATTTTTTTTTTCAACAGTTGTAAGTAAACTAACACAATTCATATACATGTACAATATATTGTAATAACTGCATATGTGCTTGCTACAAACCAAATGTGTAAGATCAGATCAGAGTGTTTTCAGCCCACTGAGAGAAAATGTCTGGGAGTCCTATATAAAGAAACTAATTTTTACAATAATACAGGAAACTTAAAGCACAAACCAATAAAAGTTTATCAAAATTGATTTTAGCCACAATTTTAATAAAATGATGATGTGAGGGAGCCATAGGCGACGACATGGAGGCAGTGTTAGATCGAAATGCGGGAAGTTTATTAACACTCAGCAACAAATCCAAATCACAAGGCAGTTCCATAGTCGAGAAGACAGGCGTATATCAAACAATTGGGAAATCAGTCCAACAGGGCAAAAACAGTAATCCAAAAGACAACCACAATGGTCATAACAATAGAGCAAAACACAATGGGAAAAGAATGCTTGGTAAGGCAGTGAAACTGGCAATACTTCGCAGTGAGAAACTAAACCAGCATGGTTTAAATATGGTGTCAAACAGGAAGTAACCAAAGAAAAAGCAAACAGTCAGTATTCAGGAGAGGGTTCCCTCTCTGGTGGTCGGATGGATGGCCACCAGCCCCATCTGATACAGATGAGAGCAAAATAAATTTAAAAAAATCATTTTTGTTATGAATATTTTGGTTAAGCTTTATGATATCACTGTAGAAAGTACAACTCAGTGTTAATACATGAGGCAAGAAAGGATTAAGATGCAATATATAAAATCATGTCAAAAAAAAACAAAAACGTTTTGTTAGGTTTGTTTTCCTCCGTCATTTAACTGAAAAATTCTATATATTCTTAAATGACTGAATATTTGTTTGTGTCTGATTTTAATGTTTTTTTTTTTGTAAGGTGATCTAAGGATTATTCTACTGGGTAAAACTGGGGCAGGAAAAACTGCAACAGGAAACACAATCCTGGGCAAAAATGCATTTAAAGAGACCAGTGAAATATGTGAGAAACAGGAAGGATACATGGATGGGAAGAACATTGTTGTATTTGACACTCCAGGACTATTCAATGCATCTATCACAAAAGAGCAAGTAAAGGCTGAAATAGAGAGGTGTGTAGAGATGTCTGCTCCTGGTCCTCATGTGTTCCTGATGGTGATCAAACTGGGGGTTAGATTCACAGAAGAAGAGAGGAACTCAGTGCAATGGATTCAGGAGAACTTTGGAAAAGAGGCTTTGATTCATACCATGATTCTGTTTACTCACACTGATCTGCTGAAGGGTAAATCTTTAGAGGAGTACATCAGGGAAAGCCACTATTTACCAAAATTAGTTGATAGTTGTGGTGGTAAATACCATTCGTTTAACAATGAAGATAGAAACAATCAACAAGTTACAAAACTGCTTCAAAAGATCAATGGAATAATGAGGGAACATGGAATAAAGCATTACAAACCTGATATGTTTAAAACAACTAAAACAGAAATAACAGGGAAGGACAAAATGAACCTGAGAAAGTTTGCATATACTGTGTGTGCTATTGCATTGATTGGAGGTATATTACTAGAAACATGGCATGTGAAACAGGAGTTGCAAAAGTGTGAGGAGGAGAATCAGCAACTGACAAATGAGCTCAAACAGAAGGAGGAGCAGCTGCAAAAGCAAGAGGAGGAGACACAGCAACTGAAAAATGAGCTCAAACAGAAGGAGGAGCAGCTGCAAAAGCAAGAGGAGGAGACACAGCAACTGACAAACGAGCTCAAACAGAAGGAGGTGCAGTTGCAAAAGCAAGAGGAGGAGACACAGCAACTGACAAACGAGCTCAAACAGAAGGAGGTGCAGTTGCAAAAGCAAGAGGAGGAGACACAGCAACTGACAAACGAGCTCAAACAGAAGGAGGTGCAGTTGCAAAAGGAGCTCAAACAGAAGGAGGAGCAGCTGCAGAAGCAAGAGGAGGAGACACAGCAACTGAAAAATGAGCTCAAACAGAAGGAGGTGCAGTTGCAAAAGCAAGAGGAGGAGAATCAGGAACTGGAGAAGGAGCTCAAACAGAAGGAGGAGCAGCTGCAAAAGCAAGAGGAGGAGACACAGCAACTGACAAATGAGCTCAAACAGAAGGAGGTGCAGTTGCAAAAGCAAGAGGAGGAGAATCAGGAACTGGAGAAGGAGCTCAAACAGAAGGAGGAGCAGCTGCAAAAGCAAGAGGAGGAGACACAGCAACTGACAAATGAGCTCAAACAGAAGGAGGTGCAGTTGCAAAAGCAAGAGGAGGAGAATCAGGAACTGGAGAAGGAGCTCAAACAGAAGGAGGAGCAGCTGCAAAAGCAAGAGGAGGAGACACAGCAACTGACAAATGAGCTCAAACAGAAGGAGGTGCAGTTGCAAAAGCAAGAGGAGGAGAATCAGGAACTGGAGAAGGAGGAGAAACAGCAACTGACAAATAAGCTCAAACAGAAGGAGGTGCAGTTGCAAAATGAACTCAAACAGAAGGAGAAGCAGCTGCAAAAGCAAGAGGAGGAGACACAGCAACTGACAAATGAGCTCAAACAGAAGGAGGTACAATTGCTAAATGAACTCAAACAGAAGGAGAAGCAGCTGCAAAACCAAGAGGAGGAGAATCAGAAACTGGAAAAGAAGCTCAAGCAAAAGGAGCAGCAGCAAAAGCAAGAGGAGGAGAATCAGAAACTGGAAACGAAGCTCAAACAAAAGGAGGAGCACCTGCAAAAGCAAGAGGAGGAGAATCAGAAACTGGAAAAGAAGCTCAAACAAAAGGAGGAGCAGCAGCAAAAGCAAGAGGAGGAGAATCAGAAACTGGAAAAGAAGCTCAAACAAAAGGAGGAGCAGCAGCAAAAGCAAGAGGAGGAGAATCAGCAACTGGAGAAGGAGCTCAAACAGAAGGAGAAGCAGCTGCAAAAGCAAGAGGAGGAGAATCAGAAACAGGAAAAGAAGCTCAAACAAAAGGAGGAGCACCTGCAAAAGCAAGAGGAGGAGAATCAGCAACTGGAGAAGGAGCTCAAACAAAAGGAGGAGCAGCTGCAAAAGCAAGAGGAGGAGAATCAGCAACTGGAGAAGGAGCTCAAACAAAAGGAGGAGCAGCTGCAAAAGCAAGAGGAGGAGAATCAGCAACTGGAGAAGGAGCTCAAACAAAAGGAGGAGCAGCTGCAAAAGCAAGAGGAGGAGAATCAGCAACTGGAGAAGGAGCTCAAACAGAAGGAGAAGCAGCTGCAAAACCAAGAGGAGGAGAATCAGAAACAGGAAAAGAAGCTCAAACAAAAGGAGGAGCACCTGCAAGAGGAGGAGAATCAGCAACTGGAGAAGGAGCTCAAACAGAAGGAGGAGCAACTGCAAAAGCAGAAGACAGCAACTGGAAAAGGAGCTCAAATAGAAGGAGCAGCTGCAAAAGCAACCGGAGGAAATTCAGAAACTGGAAAAGAAGCTCAAACAAAAGGAGCAGCTGCAAAAGCAACAGGAGGAGAATCAGCAACTGGAAAAGGAGCTCAAACAGGAGGAGCAACTGCAAGAGGAGAAGACTCAACAACTAGAAAAGGAGCTCAAACAAAAGTAAAAGCAGCTGCAAAAGCAGGACACACTTCAACTCACAAGTGAGCTCAATCAGAGGGGGGAGCAGCTGCAAAAGCAGGAGACACAGCAACTGACAAATGGGCTCAAACAGAAGGAGAAGCGGCTGCAAAAGCAAAGGCAGGAGAATCAACAACACTAAAATTAGCTCAAACAGATGGAATCGCTGCAAAATCAAGAGGAGAATCAGCAACTGACAAAAGAGCTCAAACACAAGGAAGGAGCAGCTGCAAAAGGTGCTCAAACAGAAGGAGAAGCAGTTTCAAGAGCATGAGAATCAGCAACTGAAAAAAGGCTCAAACAGAAGGAGATGCAAGTGCAAAAGGAGCTCCACTTTCTGTGCGTGTGCTTCGGAATTGTGTGCTCAGAAAACCCTGTATCAGAAGTTTAAACTAATATTAAAACGCTTGATTTCAGTGTGATAGACATGATAATCAAAACCAAACAGAGGTTGTTGTTGTTGTTTTTTTACATATGACATATGAGCTGTAAAGGCACAGCCCTATTGTGGAAAAGGGGGCGGGGAGCAGCGGCTCATTTGCATTTAAAGATACAGGCACAAAAACAGCTTGTTTTTGCTTCCTGTCAAAATAGGCATTTTCAAAATGATATAATAATTGATATGTGGGGTATTTTGAGCTGAAACTTCACAGACACATTCTGGGGAGACTTATATTACATATTGTAGAAAGGGGCATAATAGGTCAACTTTAATTCATTCTTCAAAACTGTAGTACACACATTTGTATGTATTTCAGTTTTATTAATATGGTAAGTAATTTTCCAATTTAGTAGACAGCACAAACATTTAATGTCATAGATATTAAAGGAATATACATCTATGTCGGACAGATTTTGATATTTTAATGGATCATAATTTTTCATGTAATGGCTCACATGATGCAAGAAAGTTAAAAGTTGTGAAAAGTATGACAATTTCACAAAGAATCAACTCATCAGATCTAATCAGCAAGCCATGTGCATTTATTATGGCAATTATAGAAAACTTTTGCACACGTGTGAAAAACATGCAATTTGCTTAAATAAGAAATTCAAATCTGGTTTGAATAAGAAAACAATTGGCAGATTTAATGACAGTATGCGCCTGAATACTGTCAGGATTTGCTAAAGGCGCGCAGCGAACAGTAATGGAAACTTCATTAATTTGCACTGGCTACCAATAACCTAAAATAGCATAAAATTGAAGGCATTGTTGTTTGCCTACAAAACCATCACTGGCTCTGCACCCCTTTACCTAAATTCACTACTTCAGACTTATGTGCCCTCCAGAAGCTTGCATTCTACAAGCAAACGGCACATTATAGTGTCGTCACAAAAAGGTACAAAATCACTCTCTCAGACTTTTTTACCTTTACTGTTCCCTGCTGGTGGAAGTCTTTAGACGTCTTCAAGAAATGGCTAAAGATACATACATCTCTTCCATCTACACTTGACCCTCTAACACTATCATTCTCTATTCTATCTACTTGTTTTCTTTTTTTATAAAAAAAAATAATATAAAATTGGCCCTCTAATACTAGCATTCTCTATTTTTTCTATTCTATCTACTTGTTTTCTTTTTATCCATTTAAAAAATAATAAAATAATAATAATTGACCCTCTTTCTCTCTTCTATTTATATTCCATGTACTTTATTATTATTATTTAAAATAATTATCTGTCCTCATTTGTAAGTTGCTTTGGATAAAAGGGTCTGCTGAATGACTAAATGTAAATGTAATGTAAACTTAAATTTAAATGTAACATGACTGACATTACAGCTAATTCTCTTAATTCAACTTTGGAACAAAAGTACATCATAACGCATGAATAAAAAAGGTATAAAAAAATTTGGACTTAGTTTCACTTTTATGTTCAATTTTTTTCTCTCTCTGCACTTTGCAACAAACTTGGCAGTTGTCATCGGTGCGGCAACATT
Source organism: Sinocyclocheilus rhinocerous (assembly GCF_001515625.1). Classification (NCBI taxonomy): domain Eukaryota; kingdom Metazoa; phylum Chordata; class Actinopteri; order Cypriniformes; family Cyprinidae; genus Sinocyclocheilus; species Sinocyclocheilus rhinocerous. The sequence goes on along the minus strand of NW_015635561.1, from coordinate 114,407 downwards.
TGATTATCAGAAATTAGTTTCTGTAGTTCTTAATATTGGTCAGCATATCCAATAGCTGTGTAACAATTTAAAGGTTGCATCCTTCAAAGGCCGCAAAGGTTGGACTGAGCGTTGTTAAATGGGCTGGTCTACTGAGGACTGTTCTTGTCACCTAGCAACTGTGACAGCTGCCATTGACGAGCAGCAGTAACGTTTGTACTGGAGTTTTTTTTTAAAGTTATATTCAATATTGCCTAAAACAGGGTTCTAAACCTGTCTAAATATGTTCACCATGGTCCAAAACAGGGTTCAAAACCTGTCTAAATATGTTCACCATGGTCCAAAACAGGGTTCTAAACCTGTCTAAATATGTTCACCATGGTCCATTTATGTGCATAATAAAGGTACATAATGTAGCGAATCAGCTCAAAGGGGAAATATGAATAATTAATTATATCTAGTTGTAATTAATTATAAATATTTAGATCCGCTGTAAGTATTTACTTGACCTCTCAGTGTCAACTGT
>NW_015635561.1:106611-109501 GCF_001515625.1 Sinocyclocheilus rhinocerous | reverse complement strand
TGCCGTACCATGCAGTGGAAAAGCGCCATTAGATGCATTTCGGGGGAAGGGTCCATAGACCCTCGTAGTTGGTTTGTTGACTGAGGGGTGTTACAGAGTATTTGTTAAATATAACTAAAAAAATTGTGTGTCTGGTTCGTCCAGACACTATAATAATAAAGATTATAAATGATAAAATCTAAAAAAAAAAGCCTGTTGGTACCAGCGCATTGAATTCTGGGGTTCAAAGGGTACATCTGTTGTAGCGCTCATTGCCTGAGAAATGAAGGGTGCATTTTGAGGCTGCATTTGAATGAGTCTTCAAATTGGGACAGCCTTCGTCGCACCACAACCTTCGAAGGATGCAGCCTTTGAATTGGGATACAGCAAATGACTGCCAATTCAATGAAATTGCTGCCATCTTACTTTTAAATATTTTAAACCACAGTTTCTGGTTTAATATTACATCACATATTCTATTATGCACCAAAGTACAGAACATGCAACACAATATTTAGTGATTGAAAAAAAAATCAAGTTAATTAAAAAAAGCTTAAACTACATAACCTAGTGCATGTATCTAGTGCCCTCATGTGGCAGTTGATTTTTTTGGCAAAGGTGTGCAGAAAAAGACTTATTTCTATACAAACTTTCCCTTTTTGCTTAATCATTTCAAGGTGTGGAAATATGTATGTTGTGGATTCTTTAACGTTTGAAATCACCACAGTGATTAAACTGCAGCAAAATATCAAGACAAATCCCTTATAGGACTAAACAATTCTGTTTATTCAAAGGAAAACACTGGTCCAGGAGATTGTAACCATCCACGATTACATAAAATGTTCAAATGACTGCCTATTTTGTGTGTGTTTGTAAAAATTCAATTGGATGGCTCAGAGAGCTCCATGTGAGGCAGTCACATGATCATAGTGACTGTTTCAACATTTCACTATCACAACAAGAAGCTCTGGCAGTTTCATTCTGTCTGAAAGACGTTCAGAGAGAGAACACTTCAGAGAGTGAAACAACGCAGGAAATTCCACACAATAATAATGACTTCAGGTCAAGGTCAGTATAAACTTCTCTTAAATACTTTTGATATTATACAGATTAGAGAAATTTCTCTTTAAAAAAACTAGAAGGCACAAGAAGAGGACAATAACAGGACTTTTACTGAAATGGTAGTACTTTCTAGATAGCAAGGTAATTTCAGTCTCAAAATGTGATAAAATATAAGAAATAGAATGAAAACCTGCATATGTGTTAAGAACATTTCGATCCTTTTTGGTTGATTTCACAATAGAAAGTAAATGTTTAATAAATATCAATGCATGCAATAAAAATTATGTATACATAGAATTTGTGTTTAGTTTAATTCAATGTCTGTTGACTTACATGAATGGCCAAAATACAAGCGAAAATGGTAATGCACTTGACACTAAAAAACTGCTTGATTTAAAATGACCCTCTTTTGGTTATTTTGGCAACCCAGAGCCCAGCCAGTCTATTTTTACTGCATTAGCAATAAGCACGTTGACAATTATGCACTGTAAACATGTATGTCAACAGAATATCAAAGTAGGCTTTAATTAAATCAAGGAGTGAATTTCTCACCCACTGCTTTAAAACAGATATCTGTTGAACATGATTCAAGTTCAATACACAATAGCAGGCACACAAACACTTCATAGCCTATTTAGTAAATCTTACTGAAAATGGTCGATCATAGGTCCTTAGTTTGTCACCCATGGCTTTTCCATATTGGCTTTATATTTGCTAAATACGTAATGACATGGTGTGATGTCATGTGTTGTTGTTCATCTGAGGTTTTAGTTTCCAAATTTTGCCTGCCAAGGACCGGATTTTTTTTTTTTTTATATCATGTCCTGATATGGAAAACCAAGGAATTCAAGAGGGTGTCCTTTCTTTTTCACATGACTGTATATTAGGGCTGTCAAGATTAACACATTAACGTTCAAAAATCTTTAACGTGTTAAAATAATTACACAAAGAGAAAGGAAAAATTGAAATCGCATCATATGACCCCTTTAAAGAGATAGTTCACCCAAAAATTTAAATTCTGTCATTGATTACTCACCCTCTTGTTGTTCCACACCTGTAAGTCCTTCTTTCATCTTCGTAACACAAATTAAGATATTTTTTATTAAATCCGAGAGCATTTTCTCCCCCCATTGGGAGTAATGCATCTACCACATTCAAGATCCAGAACGGTAAGAAAAACATCAAAGTACTCCTTGTGACTCCAGTGGTTTAACCTCAGTTTTATAAAGTGACACAAGTGCTTTGTTTGCACAAAAAAACCCAAAAAAAAACATATACATATATATATAGTCATGGCCAAAAGTTTTGGCAGTGACATAAATTGTGTGTTTTGCAAAGTTTGCTGCTTCAGTATTTGTAGGTTATTTTTCCACATGTTTCTATGGTATACTGAAAAACAATGATAAGCATATAAGTTTTGAAGGCTTTTATTGGCAAAATATAATGAGTCAATATTTACAGTGTTGACCATTGTTCATCATATCGTCTGCAATTCGCTCTGGCATGCTGGATATTAGCTTCTGGGCCAAATCCTGACTGATGGCGATCCATTCTTGCCTTATTAGTTCTCGGAGTTGATCACAATTTGTGGGCTTCTACTTGTCCTTTTGACGACTGACCACAGGTTCTCTATGCCTATGGGATTGAGATCCGAGGAGTTGACTGGACACGGATCCAAAATATCAATGTAATGATCTTCGAGCCACTTCTTTATCACTCTTGCTTTGTGACATGGTGCTCCATCACGCTGGAAAATGCACGGATCATCACCAAATTGCTCATGGATCGTTGGAAGAAGTCGCTCTTGCAGGACGTTTTGATACCATTCTTTATTCATGGCAGTGTTTTT
>NW_015635561.1:105666-106430 GCF_001515625.1 Sinocyclocheilus rhinocerous | reverse complement strand
ATCCCCACTTTGTCATTACGCCTCCCTCGTTACAGAATCACCAGCCACACCCGGATCCAGCGGCTTTCTGAGCATTCCAGGCCAACCATGGACCCAGTTGACCAGCTACTACGTCTTCAGCAAGGAGGCTTATCGATTGAAGAGTATGTTCACCAGTTCTGTGAATTATCCTAGCTAGTACCGTTTGATGAAATTGCTTTAAAAGACATTTTTCGTTTTGGACTCAATGAGTCTGTGAAGTCGTGGTTTCCTGGAGGAGAATTCAAATGTACTTTGAGAGACTTTATGGATTATGCTCTTTTGCTATGTGGTTCTCCCTTCACCGTGGGAGAAGCAAAGTCTCTTCCCAAAATGGCCACCAGCTCAGAGACCATTTACAAAATGGCTGCCAACCCAGAACCTGTTCTCAAGATGGCCACCACACCACAGCCTTCTGCTGTCATGTTTGCTTCTCCTGAGTCTCGTCCCCTAATGTCCACCGTTCCAGAGTCACTCTACAAGATGGCTGCCTACCCAGAGTCAAGTCAAGTCACAACTGATCGTCCAGAGCCTCGTCACGTCTCAGCTGGTCTTCCACAGCCTCGTCACGCCTCGGCTGATCTTCCAGAGCCTCGTCACGTCTCAGCTGATCGTCCAGAGCCTCGTCACGTCTCAGCTGGTCTTCCACAGCCTTGTCTCGGCTGAGGCTGCAGAACCCTCCGAGGCGGCGGCGCTCGCTTTGGCTCCTGGTATGGTGGTGGCGCCCAGCAATACACTTTCAGTCT
>NW_015635561.1:87649-105559 GCF_001515625.1 Sinocyclocheilus rhinocerous | reverse complement strand
GTTTCACTCAGGACTCCATTTCCCATAATCCTTTGCCCGGACTCATCAAGTGCATCACCTGTCTCTCATCAGATCTCATCATCAGTTCACAGCTGTCTCACATTAGTAGGACTATAAGAATAGCACACACACTCTCTGTCATCGCTGGTGATTGAATGTGCATTCCACTTACAGCCAATACAATTTCTAGTAGCATTTTCATTGGTCAGTCATGGATCTATTCTAAATGGTTGATAACTTTTGACAAAGTTTAATCCAGGAGCAAAGAGAAATACTTTCTACTTTAAAAGCACAGAGAGATCGTGATTTCACACAGTCTGAGTGCGCACAAGAAGTTAATTTGTATAAGTTAGGCCTATTTGAGAGCTCGCATCCAGTTTTCTTCGATTACATGACTGTGTTCTCATGTTACAATAAAGCGATCGCCACATTTGCACGGGAATGATAAAAATTATGCAGAATACCTGCAATCCCGCACGGATATTCAACCTCCGTAACTGACAGGAGGTGGATGCGTGTTAAACTCACTGTTGGAAAGGACAGAGAGACGCAGCTTGTATCTGTGCATATTCGGTAGATACTGTGGAAAATGAGTAAAGGAACAGTGTCAGATATTTCACTATCGGTATCAAAATATAGATATTTATGATAACACTACCATGTAGTTTGTTTCTCCAAACTTTGAGTCCATAAATTACGCTGAGCTCCCTCGCAGTCCGATCAGATCTTCAACCCTGCTTCAGCGGCAGCTTTTCCCGGTTCAGATATCTGGGCTTTTATTGGTCCCTTTACTTTCGGATATCTTTATTGGCTACTGAAGTGCCGTCAAAGGTTTGAATATTAATTCAAATTGCGGGCCTACTCAGTAACGAACTATGATTTAAAAGTAACAAAGTAGATTATTTTGCTTAATTTGTACTTAAGTACAAGTACAGCTTTAAAAATATACTCATAAAAGTACAAGTAGCCGAAAAAACTACTTAATTACAGTAACGTGAGTAGTTGTAATTCATTACCTCCACCTCTCCATAAAAGTCACCAAGTTTTGTACCACTGTGATAAAGCTATGATTTTTAAAACATCAAAACATAAAAATATTTTGACCAAAATTTAATTTTCCACATAAGAGAACCAATGATATCAGAGGAGAATGATGTAATGAACCTTTCGTATATAAACAGTTGTATCCTTGTTGCTGGGGGACTCTCTGTGAAATTAATTGTTCACCCCATAATGGCAGAAACATTACAGACAACCATGCTCTCCACCATATTGTTACATTTTAATTACTCTGCCTCTCACTTCCAGCTTAAAACAAGTGGTCTGGTTCGTGTGTCCTGAAACGTGTGGCACTGCGGGGCTACAGCCGGATGCTATAGATGGATTCAGCAGAAAGGGCTGTGGAGAGCAGCAGCTTATTGGCATTTAAAGCTACAGACACTAAAAGAGCATGTTTGAATCAGGCCAACAAAATGGTATGTAATAATAAATTGTCTTTATTTATATACTAACTTTAATTCAACATTTTAAAGCTTTAAGAATAATATATCAACGTGTGCAACATGAAAAAGCGTACCTGCTGTGTTGCTTAATTCATTAGTAAACCATAACCCATTTATTATTACCATAGTTTTCAGCCTATGGAAAACGTTCATTTTAAATTAATTGTACAATATATGTGTTATTACTATATATACTTACTACTAATAATAATTACTAATATAAGCTACAAGTTTAGCTGAGTGTATCAGACCTTAGATCTCTTTTGCTCAGTGCTGGTATATAGTGTCCTCAAGTGGCTGATGTGAGTTTACAAAGACCTGAGAGAGGCAGTCACATGATCACTAGTGACTGACACGACAGAAGGACTTTCACTATCACAACAAGAAGCTCTGGCAGTTTCATTCTGTCTGAAAGACGTTCAGAGAGAGAACACCTGAGTGAAACAACGTAGGAAATTCGAACAATAATAATGACTTCAGGAAAAGGTCAGTTTGTTTAAACATTTAAACAGCGAGAAGACATGCTTCTTCTAAAATAATAGTAATAGCAATAGTCTTGATTATACTCTCAATTCAACATAAAACTTTGAACATATTCAGAATAAAAATATACAGCATATTGAGCAGCTATTTACGCTTCAGCAAGCACACAAATTGTGGGCCAAATAAGCATACAATATAATTAATATTTTTTTCAGTAGTTGTAAGTAAACTAAGACAATTCATATACATGTACAGCAAATTGAAATGACTACATATATGCTTACTACAGACACAATTTGTAAGATCAGATCAGAGTTTTCATGTTCTTCAACACATTTAATGACAACCTTTAACCTTTATGATTGGCTTCACAGTAAAAAAGGCCAACTTACTGTTAATACCTGAGGCCAGAGAGGGTTGAGGTTATATATAAATAATTTATTATTATTCTTTTTCTTATTTTTTTATTTGCCAGAAGGTGATCTAAGGATTATTCTCCTGGGTAAAACTGGAGCAGGAAAAACTGCAACAGGAAACACAATCCTGGGCAGAAATGCATTTAAAGAGACCAGTGAAATATGTGAGAAACAGGAAGGATACGTGGATGGGAAGAACATTGTTGTATTTGACACTCCAGGACTATTCAATGCATCTATCACAAAAGAGCAAGTAAAGGCTGAAATAGAGAGGTGTGTAGAGATGTCTGCTCCTGGTCCTCATGTGTTCCTGATGGTGATCAAACTGGGGGTTAGATTCACAGAAGAAGAGAGGAACTCAGTGCAATGGATTCAGGAGAACTTTGGAAAAGAGGCTTTGCTTCGTACCATCATTCTGTTTACTTACACTGATCTGCTGAAGGGTAAATCTTTAGAGGAGTACGTCAGGAAAAGCCACTATTTACCAAAAATAGTTGATAGTTGTGGTGGCAGATATCACTCATTCAACAATGAAGAGAGAACCAATCAACATCAGATCACAGAACTGCTGCTGAAGATCAATGCATTGAGGAGAGCAAATGGAATGAGGCATTACACTCCTGAGATGTTCAGAGCAATCCAGACAGAGATTACAGGGAAAAGCGGAATGAAGTTAAACATTACACATATTTTGAGCGTTATCATAGTGATAGGAGTTATTTTTCTTGGAGCACAGCAGTGGAACAATAGGCTTCAAAAGGAGGAAAAGAAACTGAAAAATATCATCCTACAGATGACAAACGAGGTGCATCAATTTAAAAATGAGCTCCGAGAGAATGAACAGAGGGAGCAGCATCTTAAACTAGATCTCCTACAGAAAGAACAAGAGGAGCAGACACTGAAAGAGAAGATTCAGAAGAAGGAAAAAGAGGAAAATCAGCTGAGAAATGAGCTTTCACAAAAGGTAGAGGATGAGAAGGACATGAAAATCAAGATAGAAGAGAAGGAACAAGAAGAGAATCAGCTGAAAAATGAGCTTTCACAAAAGGAAGAGGATGAGAAGGACCTGAAAAACAAGATAGAAGAGAAGGGAAAAAAGGAGAAGCAGCTGAGAAATGAGCTCTCACAAAAGGTAGAGGATGAGGACCTGAAAAACAAGTTACAAGAGGAGAAGCAGTTGAGAAATGAGCTCCTACTGAATGAAAGGGAAAAGCAACTGAAAAATGAACTACAGACAGAAGAGAAGCAGCTAGAGCTAGAACATGAGCTCCAACAGAAAGAACAGGAGAAGCATCCCCTAAAAAAGCAGCTAATACAGAAGTAACAAGAGGAGTTGCAGCTAAAATATGAGCTAATACAGAAGGAACAGGAGAAGCATCAGATAAAAAAGAAGCTGCTAGATAAGGAACAAGAGGAGTTGGAGCTAAAAAATGAGCTGCTACGGATGAAACAGGAGAAGCATCAGTTAATAAAGGAGCTTGAACAGAATGAACAGGAGAAGCAGAAGCTGGAAAAGGAATGCTTACAGAATGAACAGGAGAAGCGGAAGCTGAAAAATGATCTCCAACAGAAGGAAAATGAAAAGCAGCAGCTGGAAAAGAAGCTCCTACAGTATAAACAGAAGGTGTAGTAGCTGGAGGAGCATCAGGAGGAACAGCTAAAGCACGAGTTGCAATAGTAACAGGAGGAACAGCAGCAGCAACAGAGAGATCTACAGATGAAGCAGCATTAACATCAGCAGCAGGAAATGTAGCCATATTCACTACGCTTACATGTGCACCAATAATGTGATTATTTCCAATAATCAGAGTAAAGACTTATACACATTAAGATGTTTACATGACACAAGTAAACCTCTTCACTCCCGTTTACATGCAATTTTCATTATTCTTATTATTTGCTAAGAAGTGTGGTTATTTTTTCACCATAAATCACATACCCACAGCACAAATGATGAACTCACATACAGCAGGCGAGTTACTGCCCACTGTCCACTTACATCAAATGCAATACATGTCTATAGACATAATGTGATATTCACTGCAGTGCCTAATAACCAATATCATAATTTCACAAAGTTCCATTATAATTATGTATCTCTCTATACCTCACAATGAATCTATTATTTACTTTGTGTATATGTTTCTTTATAATGAGAGGATTGACAAGCTTGCATAACTCAGCACTCAACAAAAACTCCAGCATTTTGAGCAACGAGTGGATTGTAGCTGGATTGTCTCTGATTGGCTGTGTTCAAGAAATGAACATACGTATTTGTCTGATTGACTCCGTCGGTAACGCTGCAAAACATGTTGTAATTATAACCCTTTGAAGCTCTTTGTGTGCAAACTCACTGGATCTTTTGCCAGATCTGATTCGCCAATATCAGATTTTTACAGCTTCAACTGAGAGTGCTCTTGCTTTCGCTTGACTCCTATAGAACCGAGCCTGCTTGGGAATAATGTCAAGGAGTTCATTCACAAAGTTGTATGAACAACAAACATTATTTGTGTATGTCCGAGCACATGAACACTTTGGTCAGAACGATAATAATGTGATTAAGGTGTTTACAATGCCTGTTTATTGCGATTAAAATTACCATAAGCCACAGTTTTAATGCAGTTATGGTTACAATGATTATGAGCTTAATCACATTATTTTGATCAAAGAATTGCATTTACATTAGGTAAAGTTTAATTGCAATATTGCTGAAATCCCAGTAGAATCGCATTATGAGGGTGCATGTAAACGTAGTCATTGATTAGATTAGCAGTAGTAACTGCATTAGCAGCAGCAGGAGGAACAGCAGCAACATTAATATCAGAACTGAAAAGACTTAGATTTTTGCATTGTATTTAAATATTTCCTACATACAATTTCATAGACCAATTGCTTTATATGCATTATGAAATGATGCTTCTCTGTATATACTGAATATATTGTAGTTTAGGTATGTCATGTTTCTGTAATTATTAGAGTTTTAAACTGTCTTGCATTTTCATGGTGGATATTAAAATGTATAGTATTATAAATATTAGGTTATATAAATAAAAAATAAAATACAAAGTAGCGTATTGTAAAGCAGAATGTTTTCTAAAACATTCTTTCCTTTTTATGCACATTAAACACATTACTAATATCTCTTTTTAAAGCGATTTTTTAAAATCAAGTCTGGCCTACAGGTAAAAGAGCAATCACCTTGCAGATTAACCGATTCCCTCATGAGACTTTAAAATATGGATAAGCATTAGCTGAACTAGTCTGATTTTTTCCCCCCAAACATGGTCACATGGGACGTTGGAATGTTGACAGTATATATAAATCATGTCACTATCAAATTAAATCAAATATCTTTATTGTCACACCGTGTACACAAGTGTACCAGCTGTGAATACACATTTTACAAAATAGACAGTATATACTATATACACAGAATATACACAAGGAATACACAGCATACATAGGAAAAATGCAGTATACATAGGAAGAATGCAGTTGCAGTAATCACTGTGAAGTATAATATTGGTCTTTTGTTATAGAGAGCAGTTGATGTGATGTGATGTTTAGCGCAAATAGTTTTTAGAGTGCAGAAGAGAAATTATGTAGCCTAATGTAGTTATTGGTTAGAGTTCAGCAGTCTGATGGCCTGTGAGAAGAAGCTATCTCACAGTCTGCTGGTGCGGGTCCTGATACTACGGTACAGTCTGCCTGATGGTAGCAGTGAGAACAGTTTATGGCTCAGGTGGCAGGAGTCTGATCATTTTCTGGAGGAAGGGATGCTCACCTCCAACAATGTGCTGGGCCGTTCAAACCACTTTAATTTGTTCATTGGATTTTTTTTTTACAACATGGGCCAATAACTTGTAGATTCAACAGTAAGATTCAAATCTCAGTTAAATGATAAATTACAAACGTGTTTCAATAAGATATTAGAAGTGAGGAAAGATTGAAAGATATGATAGATTAGGTCACTGTTAAGCCATAATTGCACATGCATTGTGCATTTCTCTTATCTGAATATATAATAATAATAACAACTTAAGTGTACATTTTATGAAGAACAAATGAAGGTCCAATAGAGGAGAAAATCTGACTCCACAGACTTTGTTCCATGCATGCACTAGTCAGACTAATGAGAAAAATTACACTTTTTTTCTACTTTGAAAAAAAAAAAGGTGTAAGTGCAATTCTAAGACAGTGGTAAAGGACTTCATTGCTAAGCCTGGTTCAGTATTTGTTTTTAATAGTTTTCATTGTATGTATGTATTTGATTCCACCAAATCAGCTTGTCTTTGTAAAATGACACAGCATCTTAAATCATTGCTTCTTAATCAGTCAATCAAGAATTATATTATGATATTATGATAATTAAGCACTATTTAATGATAGAACTTTAGTGATTAGAACTAAAACTTGTTAACCATGTATGAATGCATATTTGTAATTTTAACTGAACTTAGGACTGATGGTGATGCTTAAGATATTATTGGTCATTCAGGGTTTCTGTAAAAAAAAAAAAGATAATAATAATTACTATTAAAAGATAACACTACTACTAATTTTACTACAATACTAACAATATAACGCACTAAGGATTGATGAGCTGCTGGGATCATGAATATTAATCACTCTGTCAGTGTTCGCTCGAACTGATTTGCTGAAATCAAAACAGGGACGGTAATAGATAAATAGATAATAGCCAGCCAATGAGATTGCTGTTTGCGTATTAGTTCCGCCCACTACTGGAGAACACCAGTTCTTAAAAGCTGAAGAATTCTAAATGAACCTTTTGTTTTTTGACAGGAAAATACAACAAAGAATATCGTTTACGTGTAGCATGTCGATTCAGCGTGATATGTAAGACTCTCGCTCTCTCTCTTTGCACATGTGAGAAACGGCGCTATCAGCAAAGCAACGACGAGTCGCGCACCTTCACACTAGAGTTTATGGTGCGTCAAATACAGGTGCGCTGCGCATCCATTGAGATGAATTGAAAAATAGCACAAATCACTTGACGGAGAATGAAACTCTTAAGCACTTAGAGTGTTCGGCGAGTGAAAATGTATCTATGCTAAACTTGTAATTAGCCTCTAACACACAGAACTGGTGAGTAAAATATAAGAATTTATTAGCCAATGGCTAATGATAGACATTATTTAGTCGCCCAGAGTGAAGATTTAGTAGCATATGCGAGTGATTTACTCACATTGTAGAGGGTTGACTCAGTGACATTAGTGACCAGGAATGGGTTCTGTATGATCAGCAGCAGTTGTCCTCCAAGTACAAAATCATCAAAGCGAGCCTTGAAGTTGTCCTTCAGCTTTTGTATGAAATTAGCATGGTAGGTCATACCTTTCTCTCCCTGGGTTTGCTACAAAAGTTTGGGGAAGTGGAGAAGTTCACCTTGGAGATCAGTCTTGAAAATCTTCAATTTCCTCTGGAAAGCATGGACTGTTGTTATCAAATCACAAACTGTGTTATTTTGTCCCTGCAGTTTAACATTGAGCTCATTAAGATGTGATGTCATGTCTGCCAAAAATGCAGCTATTTGATCTTCTCCACATCTTCCAAAAACTCTATGAACTGAGTTGCCTTTTCATTCTTTTGTTCTGATAGGAAGGCTTTGATCTCCTCCAGAATAGCTAAAAGTGCTCCAAAACCCTGCCTTTGCTGAGCCATCTGACATTGATGTGCAGTAGTAAGTCATCATAGCTGGCATTGACCTCTGTCAGTAAGCTTCTTAGCAGACAATTTTGTAGGGACGATGATGCTCTCAAGAAATTGTAAGCATTGTTTGAAATTAACACCCGCCAACCCTCAAAATGCAGGTAAAAATCAGTTGTGGTGCTGCACCAGTGCATCCTTAGTTGGGGGGATTTGCTCCATTCCTCTTCCTTTCTTTGAGAACAACTCATGATGAGCTTGATCAATGTTGAGTTGGCTGCTGGTGCGATCATAGAGGAGAATTGTGAAGCACTCCACAATGGAAATGACCTCCTCTAGAATGATTTTGGAGCCTTTGGCAGAGCCACGTAGGCCTGTGTTGCCATGTCATATGCATTCCAGGTATCCCATGCAGTCTTCTTGCCCCTGGTTGCAAATGCAGATACTGTGTCTCAGCCAGTGAAGGCATGGAACACAGGAAGGGCTTTTAGATTTGTCAGGACCCAGAGACTTGGCAATCTCATGGGCAGGTATGTATCTGAAGTTCTTGCTGTAACAATGTTCGTATATCGGGGAAGAAGGAGGCGGGAACTGGCGAACATTTTTCGCCATGTTTTTATTTTTTATTTTTTTGTACGTTTAAAAAAACAAACAAAAAAAACAAAAATTTTTTTACATTCTACAGGGGAACCATTGAGAGCATGCTGACCAGCTGTATCACTGTCTGGTACGGGAACAGCAGTGCTGCTGACCGCAATACCAGCGGACAGTCAGTGAACACAGCTGCAAAGATCATCGGTGCCCCTCTCCCCTCCATTCTGGATATTTTCCTTGCACGATGCTCCAGTAAAGCCACCAGTATCGTGAAGGACCCCACCCATCCCTCCCATTATCTCTTCCAGTTCTTGCCATTAGGAAGACGGTACCGGAGCATCTGATCTTATTCTTGTGGGTGAGATAATAGAACATTGGGTCTGCAAGTGGAAACAACTTGTTTGGTAGTTGACATTTCCACAAGGTTCCTGGCCAGAAAGTGAAAAAGTTTTGTTTTCATGTCTTCTGATCCAGCAATGGTCCATCGACAGAGGGAATCCTGGTTTTGCATCATACCAACTGCTCCTCCATCTCCCTTCACTTTAGCAGTTCTTTGCTCATGTTCTTGATCTATAGCCATTGCTGAAAACACTTCTTGACTCTTTGAGACTGTGAATTTTCCTGCTAAACATTCCTTTGCCACACCTGGATTGGTTTTGGAAAGATCTGCCATGTCTTTAACATGAACAAGTAACCAGTGTGCATAATTTGTGAGGTCAAGGCTACAGCACCATTGAACAAGCTTTGTCATCTTAAGTGAGTCTTAAGTGAAGTGACGTGTGGCCAAGTATTCCATATTCGGAATTTGTGCTCTGCATTTAACCCATCCAAGTGCACACACAGTAGTGAACAGACACAAAACATGAACACACAACCGGAGCAGTGGGCAGCCATATTGCTGCGGCGCCCAGGGTGCAGTTGGGGGTTCGGTGCCTTGCTCAAGGGTCTCACCTCAGTCGTGGTATCGAGGGTGGTTATTCACTCCATTCAACCTTCGGGTCACAAGTCTGACTCTCTAACCATTAGGCCACGACATGCAATCCAAATAGAGATTGAAGTCAGCCTCATGCAGGGATCTTACAAATGACAAGACAAGGAGCTCCATCTGCAGTGCAGTGTGCCAAAACAGAAACTGAGGACTTTCTTGCTGTCTCATGGTACACCAGTTTTCAGTGGTGACAAGAGGACCAGCAGGTAGTCTTGATTCAGTGTACTGGTTGTAGGCTTTTGTCATCAGGATGTGGAGACTACTGGCAGGTACTTGATGTGCACGCCTTGTCCGTGTGACATGGGATGCTGTCAAGAAGGACTCTGCAACTCCCTGGGTTGCTATGTTGGCTTGAACAAGGGCTTCCACCCAACCACTACCTTCTATCCAGTCTCCTAGTGTCTTAAATGCCGACATCTCAATATGTAATCCTCCTAAGACTGACAAAATTATCTTCTCCGTGTGTATTAGGCCAACTCCACTGTATTTGTTTGGCTATGATGTACAGAGGCTGGTCCACAGTGACAACAGGTACTTGTGCTGGATTTACCCTTTGTACTGCTTGATTGATGACATTCATAGCATGATAAAACATGGCCAGATTTAAGAGCCAGTTGAAGATGTAGAACTAGGGTTGTGGTCTATGTTGTCCACTGCTGCTGTTGTGAACAATCCTTCTCTCAATGTGGTTGGACTCACCACTTGCTCTCTGTGATACAGCTCACTGACATGGTTGCCCAATGCTGTGATTATGTCCATCACTCTGTCTTATGAAATTGAGAGTCCTAGCTGAAAGAATGTGTCGACAAGGTCTTTTCTTTGTGTCTTGGCATGAACACTGAGTCCCACATACACTGGTAAGGGAGTTTCCCGTTCCTGGTTGCGCTTTGGGTTCTTGTGTAAATCACGCAGCTGTTAAACTGAACAAGCTGAGCTATGCTGAGCACAGCTTGAGACACACCCTCACATTGAGATTTGATGTCAGGGCCATCAAGGACCATACCAACCAGAGACAGCAGTGATTTGGGTACAGATGTCTTTTGACAGTCTTGCTCAAATGAAGCAGTGAACTTTGCCTTCATCTGATGCATATCCCGACATACAATCTTGGCAGTTTTGGATAGAATGACAGCTTCATCATAAAGAATTTTCTGAAAGGATGATTTGAAAGCGGCATTGATGTCCTCCTTAAATGCAAGTAATACAGCTCTTCCATCTTTGTACTTAGTCTTATCAGGAAACTCTCTCTGTATTCTATTTTTTATTTTTTTTTAAATGTGTGGAGTAAACCCTACATAATAATAACAATAATAATAATTTGTTACATTTATATAGCACTTTTCTGGGTACTCGAATGCTTTACATGGAAGGGGGGAAGCTCCTCAACCACCACCAATGTGCAGCATCCACCTGGATGATGCAACGGCAGCCATATTGTGATAGAACACCCACCACACACCAGCTTATTGGTGGAGAGGAGACAGTGATAAAGCCAATCAGTAGATATGGGGATGGTTAGGAGGCCATGATGATGGAACCAGGCTCAACCCTGCTTAGCTTCAGAGGGCAACCAGTCTTGGGCTACAGGGTGATATGGCTCCATGTCTGTTCCAGTCCCATTTGATCTAGATGAGAGGAGTACAATTTGTTTAAATCAGCTCGTCTAAAGACAGACGGCATTTCTTCATTTGCACGGACATCCTCAATATAGGAAACCAGCTCAGCAAAGGCTATGCTTTTGTAGGACCTCATAGAACGGACACACAAATAAACTGCAGAATCAGCGCATTCCAAAAAAAAAAAACTAAAGATTCTGTCATCCAGAATTCTTAAATACCCCGTTGAAGCTTCGTGACTGCCGAAATCTTCAAAGTCTACAGCCATGCAAAGAAACTCTCAGAAGAACTTCAAGCGCGTCACCATCCGTAGCCAAGGCAACCGACTTCTGGAGCTCCTCCGTCACAAGGCAGACCTTCATTCATTACCACGTGAATCCCAAAGACGTCATCAAAGGAATATCGCCAGCCAATCAGCAACGCCGTGACTCCCTCAGCCAGAAAAGGAAACCCCGCTTTCCAGCGCAAACGCAAGTAACAAACAAAATCTTCTATCTTGCTGAACTGGTGCGAATTGATCTTAAGCAGTAAAGATAAGACAGATCTCTGCTTTGTGATTCTTGTGAATTTCTGACCATTATAGCTCCCTGGATTTTTGTGTCCAGTGCTCCCACAAACATTCTAATATTGAATATAATTTACGCGCATCAATATTGGGTATTGAAATCTCTTTTGACTGAGCGCTCGCTGTTCACTTTCACTTTCGTTTACGTGATCATGCGTGCTCTGTGTAAAGGAAGATCAGATATTTGTCAATGAGCTCAGGATCTGTTGAGCAGCAAATCTTCCAGCATGATCTTGTCAATCATCTCTCCTCTCATCCCATGACCAGTGAAATCTGACTCCTGCAGCTCGTGTTGGATCCAGGGTTGTCAAGTCCGCTTTTCTTCCCTTGGAATTGGGCTACTTTTAAACTGTTGCCATGGGTTGATATTCCCACATGGATTAAAGGATTGAAACATTGCATAAATTCCATTTGAATTAAATGTTTGTATTGAAATATTTTGCATATGATAAAACTGTGCTCAATGTTAAGTTTTGTTAAGGATGGCCACTGGTAGGAAGCCTTTTAGTTGTGTTTATGATCAATGTGCACAACAGTGACTGTGGACGTTTCCTATCAGATGTCAAATAGACGTTTATTAGATGTATTTAAGATGTTTATGATTTAGAAAATATGTAAAACTGACATCTGAAAGACATCTGTCAGATGTTTGTACACAGCAGATGCTTTCCAGATCAAGCTATCTTTAACAGACATCTTTCAGACGTATGTGTGCTATCTGGGCACATTGCTGATTTCACCATTAACTATTCACCTGAACAGTTTATGTTGTGGTATGTGGTTTCATTGTATTCCTTGACCATCAACATAGACCCCTACATAAGACATAGGGGTAGACATCACCTTTTCTGTGCTATCAATTTTTGGTTCAGGAGCTATAACACAAAACACATAATTTGGTTATGGCGGAAAGTAAAATGGTTGCCATGGCCACCACGAGGTGTTTTTGTGATGGCTCCATTTCTGAAAATGTTCAGGGCCGCAAACTGTACAAGTGTACCAAGTTTCATGCTTTTATGAAAAAGTGAACATTATTTTCACATATCACATGGACTATCTTAAAAATACAGGAAAAGCAACACAAACCCACCCCACACTCCACAGAACCAATTAAGATCTATTTTCTTATCAGTCTACATTACCCATTCAATTTACCTATGGGAATTATTCTAGTCACCCCGTGAGAGATTAAATGAAGGCATATTTTACCACAAAATTTGCATCCAGGGTTAGTGCATAATAGATCTCAGGTTAGATGGAGCATAGGGCACATCAGGTGGGATGCTAGATTTCTGACTAACTGCCTGACTTTAGGCTGCATTATGGGGGGACTAGTCATAGTAGTAGCCACTGTTTTTTGTCTCAACTTTATTCAAGTCGTTCGTAGTTATATTAATTATCGAGGTAGATAAAAATACTATTTCATAGTACTAGCCATAACCTCTGATTGTTGTCTCAGCTTTATTCAAGTTGTACGTAGTTATATTAACTATCAGGGGCTATAGAAAAATACTATTGAAGTATTAGCAAGCATTGGGCAGCATACTCTATAGTACTAGCATAACCTCTGATTATCTTTCAAGCTTTAAGTTGTACATAGGTGACTGTAGGAGGCTAAACAGAACTACTATTTAAAGAATGTCAAACATGGACGGCATGTTAAATAGTATTAGTCATAACCTCTGGCTAATGATCAGACTGGTGAGTTTGTGACCATGAGGTCCGCATATATGGCCAATGCAAGATACTCTGAGCAATGGCGTAGCCACGGGTGTGCCAGGCAGGGGCGATTCTAGGATTTTTTTAATGGGGTGGCACAGGGGGGGACCAAGAACCAGTCAGGGGGAGCCCATGGGAAAAGTCATGGGCCCCAACACAAGTGGGATGACATAAAAATGACACTGCACAAATGCCTGGACAACGCATCTCTCTTTTTATAAATAAAAACCAATGAACAGACAAAAAATTGTTCTCAACTTCCTTTATTGTTCAAACAGACTGTCTCTGTGTGTGTGTGTGTGTGTGTGTGTGTGTGTGTGTGTGTTCTGTCTTAGAATTTTGTGGAAAAAGAGCCAAGTCGCTAGACATGGATGAGTTTGTTCAATTGTTTGGTAGCCAGCACAAAAAACGCAGAATACAGCTATTCTGTCTAAAAATAATAATAGACAAACCTCTTACTTAATCATCAATATTACACAAACAGTAAATTTAATAGCCATATTCTCATCTGATTAAAGACAAAATCATTTAAATGTGAAGCTGTTCTTGGACATTGCAAACAAAAATAAAAAAATATAAGACTACCACGCAAAAACGTTGGTTTCTTCAATACAAACAAGTGTTTACTATTCTACATCTTAAAATTCCAAGTGTCAGAATGCTAATGTTATTAAAACCCCACATTATAGCATTTACCACATTACTGCAGACTATTTGGGAAACTGATTGTGCCTTTAACCTTTGAAACAACAAGAAGAAACGCAACATAACGATTTCTATTTTAAGCGGTGCTGGTGCATCGTGGCTGAATAACACAACTAAGCACAAACTCTAAGGAGCTTTCAACATACATTAACGTATTTCAATATATACACTGAACAAAATTATAAACGCAACACTTTTGTTTTTGCCCCCATTTTTCATGAGCTGAACTCAAAGATCTAAGACTTTTTCTATGTACACAAAAGGCCTATTTCTCTCAAATATTGTTCACAAATCTGTCTAAATCTGTGTTAGTGAGCACTTCTCCTTTGCCGAGATAATCCATCAACCTCACAGGTGTGGCATATCAAGATGCTGATTAGACAGCATGATTATTGCACAGGTCTGCCTTAGGCTGGCCACAATAAAAGGCCACACAATAAAAGGCAGTTTTATCACACAGCACAATGCCACAGATGTCGCAAGTTTTGAAGGAGCGTGCAATTGGCATGCTGACTGCAGGAATGTCCACGAGAGCTATCTATCTATCTATCTATCTATCTATCTATCATTGTGATAGTTTTACATTTTGACAAGAACATTTTATCTCCAAATTCTCATTATACCTTCCAGTTTTACTGTTGAGATTTTTCACATTATTCTATGCAATAATTCACATTTAAAATCTCAACAGTCAAAACCATAATTTGTACTGTAAATTATCTGCCGACATTTGGACTGCCAAGTAATCTGCAAACAGCTGCTGACTGTGACCTGTATAATACGGAATCGTTCCGTATTTAAGGCATCAAAGAAGCATTCCGTATGAAAGCTATACAGAACACAGTTTGTTCCGGATTCGTAGGAATACGCTGTATGACCACCAGACCAGACTCGACAAGAAATTGCCGACAAGATGGCGCCGGTGTACGTGGCGCGCCGTCGGTCTCGGAGGCTAGTATTTGTATTGTTTGTTTTACTTCGTTTTATTTTTAAAGTAACGCAGTGCGCCACATTGGTCTACAACAGATTAACTATCTTAAGTCTGCGGACCAGTTCAAACTATTTGCCAGGCTATGCCTCAAATGGTTCATACTATCCACCTCCTCCTTTCCTATCCAATACCCGGTTATCTCCGGCGATGGCCGTGTTCGTTACCGGTGAAGAGACAGAGGAAGAAACGCAGAAAACGGGGCGGCTGTGCTTTGGACTCTGGTGTGCGGACTTTGGGACTTCAGGAGAGGTGTTCGATTGGTGACTATTTTGTCCGTTGGCATTCCCTGGATCTATCATATGAGTGGAGTGCTCCACTGGTCCCAGCCACGGTGACCTCTGGTGTATATGGCTCTCCCCGTATCTACCGTCGAGGAGTGTGCTTCAGCCATCTTCGCACTTTTCCTCAGGTACGGCAGTCGGAGGAACTAACAGATAATCCGCTTCAGTTAAGGATGGGTCTACTCAATGCTAGATTCGGTGTTAAGTAAGTCTTTTATTATAAATTACTTTTTTACCTTGCATGAGTTGGACTGCTTTTTTATGATGGAAAACCTGGATTACCATCGGTGATTCAAGTCCCCTTTTGGAACTTTTACCCTCAAACTGTTTGTTTTTAAATTCGCCTCGCTTAACTGGCAGGTTTGGTGGGTTATTTTCTATTTTTAGACAAATTTTCTCAATGTCAAATAGTACGAAATGACTACAGAAGTTTTGAGCTGCAGCTGTTTAAACTTGAATTTAATAGTCCACTATTGGTTGCCTTGATATATCACCCTCCCAAACACAATGCAGACTTCTTAAACGAGTTTGCAGATTTTTTGTTTTTTTGATAAACTGTTAATTCTTGGAGATTTTGTTTAGATACTTTTTATTGTTTCCAAACATTAAGAAAAGGAATTACATATATACTGTAACAGTAACCAAACTCCAACCAAAGAACACCCGCCCTTCCCCCGACATAAGAGCCATAAGAAACATTTACACATAAAAAAACCGGGCCTTTTTTGTAAAATACATAAAGAAAATGACATTTCAGCATATGTAATTACCAATGAAAAAAAAATGGTAAAATTAGTCATAAACACAGTTCACATATTAACACACAGTCAACTGTCATTAAACACTTGGGCATGATCACATTATTTGGTATTACTCAAGAGCCAGTCCATTCTGATCTAAAAACCGTAGGAAGGAGTCTCAGATCTCCGCATCTCAGATCAGTGCATTTTTTGTTTGATTGAGTAAGTTAGTCTTTCCATTGCTATACAAGAAGACAATTCTTTACTACAGAGTGACGGAGATGGACCATGAATACTTTTCCAGTGAATGGCAATCAGGCGTTTTGCGTGTAGTAGACACAGGTTTACAAACTTCTGTTCATATGTTTTCAAAGATAAGGCAGGTGAAAGAAGACCAAGAATACAGATTTTAGGGCAAACAGGGATTTCTTTACCAATAGTTTTAGATATTACACCTACTAATTCTTTCCAGAAGGACTGTAAGTACTCACGTTGCCAAATACAATGAAATAGTGTTCCCTTGTAAGTCAAACATTTTCTACAAATATCCAAGATATTTCAATTAAATTTATTCAGCTTTTTGGTGTTATATATGTTCTCATTATCCAATTATATTGGATTAGTTTAAAACGGGTATTGATCGATAATTTCGATAAAACTTTCTTCCCATTCATTTTCTGTAACATCCATCTGAAGATCATTAATCCAAGCCAATCTTTTATGATTAGTAGATTCTTTGGAAGCATTAACAAATTAGCTATACAGCGTAGAAATTTTGTATTTAGCCCTGGGATCTTTAACTACCATTTCTTCTAAACTACTTAGAGTAGGACATTGATATGAATGAGTCTTAGATTGTATAAAATTACGGATCTGAAGATACTTCAGATTACGGATCTACTTTCCTTTAAGGTTTCAAAGGGCATCAGTATATTATCTTCATAAAGATCTGCTGTCTTCTCTAAGCCTTTCTGTAACCACAGCTTAAAGCCCCTGTCTGATTTCCCTGGAACAAATAATGCATTACCCCAAATGGGAGAGAACTGAGATAATACCGGCGTTTCTCCAAGCTCAGCCTGTGACTCATGCTATATAAAAATTGTGGTTTTTACAAATGGGTTAGATGTATTTTGTTTGAGTTTTTTTAAGGAATCAGAATATAAATATGTGTCAAGACTTAAATCACCTGTACCTTTCCTTTCAATCTGTACCCATGGAATGTAAGATGAGCCAGCAAACCAGAAACATGCCGATCTCAGCTGGGCTGCCTTAAAATACCAAAAAAGACTAGGGAGTTGCAGCCCACCTCGTTCATAAGGAAGATACAGAAGTGATAGGCGAAGCCTGGAGCGTCTCTTATTCCAGATAAATTTAACAAATGCCTTCTTCATGTTTGAAAAAATGGAAGGAGGAGTTCGGGGGATTGACTGAAACATAACAATTTAGGGAGTATATTAATTTTAATGGTGCTCACCCTTCCAATAGTATTAAGAGGGAGTGACATCCATCTATTCAAACTTTCATTTACTTGAGTTATCAAGGGAGTATAATTGGCTGTGTAGTGAATTTTGCTTTTGCCAACCTAGGGAGGCGAAATAGTGTAGTGATGGATACTCGCGTCACCAATGACATTATGATATTTGGAT
>NW_015635561.1:84482-87506 GCF_001515625.1 Sinocyclocheilus rhinocerous | reverse complement strand
TGAAGAACCCTATTATGCATCAAACAAATACATGAAAGATTTGCTATAAACTGCAATCAGCTATATAATATCTAATGTAAATTAGAAAAATCATATACTGATAATATCTAACAATGCCAAGGTCTCTGGAAGAGGTTTGGATAAGTGATATTTACGTTCTCTGTGTTTGAGTGAGCAGTCCGGCAGCGGTGACTTCATCCACTGGTTGTGCTGGTAGCAATGCAGTGGGGAAAGGAGCAGGAATCCGTTTCAACAGCCTTGAACACGAAGCGCTGGAGGATGCTGATCTCCTGGAGCACCAAAGGATCCTAGAATAGGTGCAGAAGGACCTTGGCCTGGAACACACAAGCAAAGGTACTTTGGAGTGAAGGTATGCTTGCCGGAGCTTAACCTTGTTGCAGATGTCTGTGTGTTTTCTGCCTCTCTGGGTTAGAGATTCAGAACTTGGTCGATCCTCTTTCTTTCTCTGGGATGTAGACTCAGGACGACTCTGAATGAAGTCTGAACGTAGATTATCTCTTTCCTCGCAGGCTGGAGGCTCAGAACGTGGTCGTATCTGTTGCTGCCTCGAAGCTGGAGACTCAGGACTTGGTATCTGTTATTGCCTCTTCCCTCATTGGCTAGAGGTTCAGAACGTTGGTGATCTGTTGCAGTCCTTTCCTTGACAGCAGATCAACCTCTGTTCTGAGTCTGAGTCCTATTGTCTCACTGGATGCACCGGAGACTCAGAACTTCTGTGTTTCGTTTAGCGTCTCTCCGTTTCGGGACTCAGACTCAGAACAGTGTAGCTGTTATAATAGTATATAGTATAAGCGCTTTGAGTACCCAGAAAAGCGCTATATAAATGTAACGAATTATTATTATTATTACTCAGAACAGTTGTTTCTGTTGCTGCCTTCCCTGGAACAGGCCGGAGACTCAGAACCAGGAGTGTCTATTGGGAAGTTACCTTTATCTCTTTCCGATGAGGAGGAGATTGCAATCTGTCGCTTCTCCATTTCCAGGCTGTGATTGGCTATTTCCATCAGAGTGGGGGACACGGTGTGGCCCACCCTTCTTTTCTCCTGTGGAACTTATCACTTAACAAAAACACATTTAGAAAAGTGTCACTAAAGCTTTACCAATGAATTATTCACTTACCAAACCACAACCAGAACACCTTTGGCAATGTTACGAACACATTAAATCCAAACATGATGGAAAAAGATTGAACTTTCATGCATGCATTCATTTGTCTATTAGCAGCTGAGTTTGTGTAAGATGTTGCACTACACGTCGCTGTCACTGAGAATAGTTATTTCTCTGAACAAGTATAAGATGTATGTGTTGTAGTTTGCATCAGTTTAAGGTTTGAGAACATAGTTATGAATGGATTTGGATGGAGCTCTGTGATCTCTCTTTGTTTCACCCATTGTTGCTGCATCCAGAGGTCCGAAGGAATTTTTCCAGCCATTGAGTGACGACAGTCTGCTATGTATCTCATCACCACACCTCTTTAATATTATTTTTCGTGATCTCCGACTGGCGAAGTCGAACATCATTAGATTGAATAACAATCTTAGTGAATTTACGTTTAGCATTAGACAGCACTTTTAAATTTGCCAAGATGTCAGGCGCTCTGGCTGCCGGTAAACATTGGACTATGGTGGCTGGTGTCTCTATTTTTTAAGTTCCGTACAATAAAATCGCCAATAACTAGAGCACTTTGATCAGGTTTCTCAGCGGGTGCGTCACTGAGTGGGGAGAACCTGTTTGATGTTTTGATCGGAAATGAAGAGCGGTGTTTTGACCCGCGACTATGCCGCCTCACAGTCACCCAGTTTGGCAGTCACAGGCCAAATCTTAGGAATCAGTCTGTTGGTGGGTGAAGGGCAGAAACTGCATTTTGACCAAAAGGAAGTCCTGTCCTTCCCGGGCTTTGTACCAAAGGTCTTCTTCTTGCCCTCTAAGAGGTGTCTGGCTGTTGTCCTGGCATCTTTATCTGATGGCATTGGACAGTTTGCTTATGTTAGTCCACCAAGATCCAATCAAAATGTAGCAAACCTTTGTCCACTATTGTGGTCAGAGAGGGCCCCCGCCATAAACTGGGCATAAAATGTGCTGTCCACTACAGCTGGGATCAGATTTTTTACTTGTGGAGTGACTTTGATTCCCAAATATCTAAATCCATCTATAGAAGTTTCATAGGGATATTGTTATTATTGGATTTAGCCTCTCCCGTTCATTAAGAAAAAGTATAGATGACTTTGGAGGGTTAACTTTATAACCTGAAAATATTCCAAATTCATTAATCAAATTGTTAAGATTGGGTATTGAATCTTTAAGTTTCGTCAAATATAAAACTATATTGTCTGCATATAACGAAATCCGATGCTCTAAACCTGCAATTTCAATTCCCTTTATACCTGGGTGAGTTCTAATCGCAATTGCCAGAGGTTCCAGGGCCATCACAAATAGTAATGGCAAGAGTGGACAGCCCTGGCGGGTCCCACAATATAGATTAAATGGTTTGGAAGTTAAATTATTGGTAATGACCTCTGCTGTCTGACTATAATATAAAATCATATCACTTACAAAAAGTGCTTTCGTAGAAAGGGATTCGATATTCAATAAGCCAAGCTTTATCATTTGTTTATCCGTATTACATCTGTTTTTTATTTCTTGAACATCAATTAAATTGTTACTCTTAAATTGGTTTGGACGTTTTTTGTATTTTTTGTTCGGGGAACAGACACAGTCTCTATAGTGTGATATCTAGGTGAAAGGGTCTCTATGTGCTGAGAATTGACTGACTTATGTATGTGACGTGAGGTGGCTAGCAGACGGTCGGTTTAGCCAGTCTGTCTGCTTCCTGACCTGGGCCATATTTCTAGACAGAAGAGCGGCACCACCCCAGGAGGGATGAAGACCATCTCTTTTCAACAGGTCAGGTCTGCCCCAAAAACTCGTCCAATTGTCTATGAAACCTATGTTACACCACTTAGACATCCAGCCATTGAGTGACGACAGTCTGCTATGTATCTC
>NW_015635561.1:81598-83518 GCF_001515625.1 Sinocyclocheilus rhinocerous | reverse complement strand
GTTATACTTGAAGCCCGCCCTCTGAGAAATACTGAAAATATTGTTATAAATTGTAACAACACCTCCCCCTTGACTTTTTGGACGTGGCTCATGTTTATAACAGTAATCTTGGGGGGTAGACTCATTTAAAATAATGTAATCATCAGGTTTTAGCCAGGTTTCTGTCAGCACATCTAGAGCACATAACAGAGCACATCTAGGTTATGATGAGTGATCATATCATTTACAAAAAGTGCTTTCGTAGAAAGGGACCTGATATTCAATAAGCCAAGCTTTATCATTTGTTTATCCATATTGCATCTGTTTTTTATTTGTTGAACATCAATTAAATTGTTACTCTTAAATTGGTTTGGACGTTTTTTGTATTTTTTGTTCGGGGAACAGACACAGTCTCTATAGTGTGATAAAGGGTCTCTAGGGTCTCTATGTGCTGAGAATTGACTGACTTATGTATGTGACGTGAGGTGGCTAGCAGATAGCCAGTCTAACTCATCCAATTATCTATGAAACCTATGTTATTCTGTGGGCACCACTTAGACATCCAGCCATTGAGTGACGACAGTCTGCTATGTATCTCATCACCACGGTAAGCAGGGAGGGGACCAGAGCATATTACAGTGTCTGACATCGTGCTTGCAAGTTCACACACCTCTTTAATGTTATTTTTCGTGATCTCCGACTGGCGAAGTCGAACATCATTAGATTGAATAACAATCTTAGTGAATTTACGTTTAGCATTAGACAGCACTTTTAAATTTGCCAAGATGTCAGGCGCTCTGGCTGCCGGTAAACATTGGACTATGGTGGCTGGTGTCTCTATTTTTTAAGTTCCGTACAATAAAATCGCCAATAACTAGAGCACTTTGATCAGGTTTCTCAGCGGG
The DNA here is from genome assembly GCF_001515625.1 of Sinocyclocheilus rhinocerous. NCBI lineage: Eukaryota > Metazoa > Chordata > Actinopteri > Cypriniformes > Cyprinidae > Sinocyclocheilus > Sinocyclocheilus rhinocerous. The sequence continues at coordinate 82,634 of NW_015635561.1, read as the reverse complement.
TGCGCCACTGAGTGGGGAGAACCTGTTTAATGTTTTGATCAGAACGGAAGAGCGGTGTTTTGTCCCGCAACTATGCCGCCTCACAGTCACCTAATCGCCCTGCTGCGGGGGCTCTGCAACCAGAACAGAACAATGTACAGGACTCCCTGAGCTAGTTGCATCCAAAGCCATATCTACAGCCCTCACATTCTTACTGTCCTCAATTAAAGTTTGGATGTGTGAGAGAGAAAAGAAACGGAGCGAGAGAAAAAAAAAAGAAAACCGCAATAGACGCGAATGACAAGCTAACCGGCTAACCAATGCTAATGCGGTGCACTCACGGTTTTAGAATAAAAGCGAACTATCAAATTAATCAGATTAGTTTGATAGATAATATCAGAAATATGGTGGGAATTAAGTTATATTTTATCACTTTAAACAACAGAGAGTGATAGTAAGATAGAGATTCAACAGAAAAGTGAAGCTGCACGGAGCTACAATCACAAACCACTCAGACAGCAGACAGGAAACGGAAACGGAGATCTCGAACATACATACATTTCATACTCTTCATACATTGCTAATAGAGGAATCCATAATTTATCTTCAAAAGCTTTGTATATATCAATTGGTATTTCATCTGGTCCAGCTGTTTTACCACTCTTCATATTCACTATAGCATTTAAAACTTCTTTACTAGTTAGAGGTTCTTCCAGTTGTCTTTTGGCTTCACTGCTTATAGAAGGCTAAGACTATCTAAAAATAAATTTTGCTCCATACTCTGTTCTGCAGATTCTGCAGTATATAACAATAGGAAGAATTTAGAAAAAGTTTCTTTAATCTCCACTGGATCTGATTTCAGATTACCAGCTGTTGTATAAATATTATTTATTGCTTTACTTGATTGTAATTGTTTAATCTGCCATGCTAAAAGTCTGCCTGACTTCTCTCCATACTCATAAAATGCTTGTTTGAGAAGCATTAAGCTGGCTTCAGCATTTGCTGTAGATAGTTCATTATACTGCGCTCTTAAAATGAGCAGCTCCTACTTAAGTAG
>NW_015635561.1:73608-80414 GCF_001515625.1 Sinocyclocheilus rhinocerous | reverse complement strand
TTGCCAAGATGTCAGGCGCTCTGGCTGCCGGTAAACATTGGACTATGGTGGCTGGTGTCTCTATTTTTTAAGTTCCGTACAATAAAATCGCCAATAACTAGAGCACTTTGATCAGGTTTCTCAGCGGGTGCGCCACTGAGTGGGGAGAACCTGTTTAATGTTTTGATCAGAACGGAAGAGCGGTGTTTTGTCCCGCAACTATGCCGCCTCACAGTCACCTAATCGCCCTGCTGCGGGGGCTCTGCAACCAGAACAGAACAATGTACAGGACTCCCTGAGCTAGTTGCATCCAAAGCCATATCTACAGCCCTCACATTCTTACTGTCCTCAATTAAAGTTTGGATGTGTGAGAGAGAAAAGAAACGGAGCGAGAGAAAAAAAAAAGAAAACCGCAATAGACGCGAATGACAAGCTAACCGGCTAACCAATGCTAATGCGGTGCACTCACGGTTTTAGAATAAAAGCGAACTATCAAATTAATCAGATTAGTTTGATAGATAATATCAGAAATATGGTGGGAATTAAGTTATATTTTATCACTTTAAACAACAGAGAGTGATAGTAAGATAGAGATTCAACAGAAAAGTGAAGCTGCACGGAGCTACAATCACAAACCAGCAGCACAGCAGACAGGAAACGGAAACGGAGATCTCGAACATACATACATTTCATACTCTTCATACATTGCTAATAGAGGAATCCATAATTTATCTTCAAAAGCTTTGTATATATCAATTGGTATTTCATCTGGTCCAGCTGTTTTACCACTCTTCATATTCACTATAGCATTTAAAACTTCTTTACTAGTTAGAGGTTCTTCCAGTTGTCTTTTGGCTTCACTGCTTATAGAAGGCTAAGACTATCTAAAAATAAATTTTGCTCCATACTCTGTTCTGCAGATTCTGCAGTATATAACAATAGGAAGAATTTAGAAAAAGTTTCTTTAATCTCCACTGGATCTGATTTCAGATTACCAGCTGTTGTATAAATATTATTTATTGCTTTACTTGATTGTAATTGTTTAATCTGCCATGCTAAAAGTCTGCCTGACTTCTCTCCATACTCATAAAATGCTTGTTTGAGAAGCATTAAGCTGGCTTCAGCATTTGCTGTAGATAGTTCATTATACTGCGCTCTTAAAATGAGCAGCTCCTACTTAAGTAGGCCTGAATTTGACAGATCTGAATATATCTTCTTCTAATTTCCGAATTTTTTCTTCTAGATTTTGTAATTCCAATTTCATTTTATTATTCACGGAGCATGTATAGCTTATCATTTGGCCCCTGATATAGGCTTTAAAGGTCCCATGGCATGAAAATTTCACTTTATGAGGTTTTTTAATATGAACTACAGTACTAGGGACCACTTAGGCCTATATAAAAGCATCCAAAAAGCAGCATGTCATGGGACCTTTAAAAGCTTCCCATCTTACAGATGCAGATGTTTCTTTCAAATTAGTTTTAAAGAATAAATCAATATGAATATCAATGAATTCCATACATTTTAAATCATGAAGCCACCTTGGGTGTAACCTCCATATGCGAGGCCCCTTAATCATTTTTGAAACATTATATAAAAGTTTTACTGGACCATGGTCAGAGACAATATACTCATAGGAGCAATCAAAAATAAGATGGAATAATTTATTTGAAATCAAAAAGTAGTCTATTCGTGAATGTGATTTTAGTGATGAACTATAACATAAATATTCAGTTTTATTGGGATATTTCCTCCTCCATGGATCACATAAATCAAGTTCCTTTATAAAACTATAAAGTGTCTTTCTGCTCTGTGTGTTGGCCATGTCTTTACTATTGTACTGATCTAAGTATGGGTTTAATGTTACATTAAAATATCCTCCTATAATTAAATAACCAGGTTGGGAGGCCAAGATTAAGAACAAGTTTTCAAAAAATTCTGAACTGTCAGAGTTGGGCCCATACACATTTACAAGGGTAATAGTGTTATCTATAAGGAAGCCTTGAACAAATACATTTCTGCCTGACTTACCTGAAATTACCTTTGATATTTTAAATGGAATGGCTATGAATCAGAATCATTACTCCCCTTGAGTTGGATGTGTATGAAGCAGAGATCACTTGACCCGGCCATCTTCTACGTACTTTTAGTAGTTCGCTAAACCAAAGGTGGGTTTCTTGTAAAGGCACAATAGATGCTTTAAATTGTTTAAGTCTAGACATGACCTGTTTTAACTTTGAAAGTTTACCTAGCTTTACCTGAGATTCACTTGACATGTTTAACAACATTAGCTGTCCATATCTCTATGATCATGCCAAAATAAATAAATAAAATTGCCCATGACAAAAGACAGAAAAAAAAGGAAATTAGAATTTGCATAGCATGGCTCATAAATGCCCTTAAATAGAACAAAGTGGTATTTACCCCCTTTTGAACAGAACAAACCGGCATTTACCCCTTTCCCACCATACTGCAAAGATTCTTCAGCAGGCTCGGTTGGTCCCACAACTAGGAACACATCCTTGGACAGCAGTACAAGACCCATTAGGCACTGACCTAACCACAGACAACCCGATGTAATTAAACATTAAGTATAAACAAACATTTTCCCACAAATATTCGTTGAACTGACTCAGTCTCTTGAGTTACATTTTAATATGTTTGTCTTAACTTTAACAGACAAATGTACACTGTTAACGTTCACATTATATATTAATTACCTTGATTATGATGACAGCATTGAGAAATAAAACTACAAAACTTTCAGCCAGTTAGTTAAGATCTTCTCATTGCTCTCCTGACGCTTCTCCAAGTTCCTCTATGCACTTCTGTACATCACCTGCCGTCTCACAGATCCTCCACTGGCCCTTATGCAGGAAGCTCAGTTTGGATGGATACACAAATCTGTATGGAATGTTCAGAGCCTGGAGCCGTTTCTTCACATCGTCGAAATTGCTTTCATTGTTTCCTTACCGCTACTGAAGGAAAAACATCCGGGAAAAACATCACTTTTTCAATCAGGTTTTAAAAAATATAATTCAACAGAGACTGCACTCTTGAAGGTTCTAAACGATGTGTTAATAGCTGCCGATTCTGGGGATTGTACCGTACTTGTGCTGCTAGATCTGAGTGCGGCTTTTGATACGGTAGATCATGCTATCCTTCTTGCTCGCTTGGAGCATTGTGTTGGTATCCAAGGAACTGCCTTTTATTGGTTTAAATCTTATATCTCAAATAGGAAGTTCAGTGTTAATATTGGGGAATATTTGTCGGAGGCCGCTGTTTTATCTTGTGGTGTTCCCCAGGAATCCATTTTAGCTCCCATTCTTTTTTCGCTATATTTGCTCCCATTAGGGTCTATGTTCAGGAAACATGGGTTGTCGTTCCACTGCTATGCAGATGACACTCTAGTCTATTTACCCTTAAAACCTAATATTGATGAGTTGGAATCACTCAGGGCCTGCCAATCTGACGTGAAAGCTTGGTTATCTTAAAATTTTCTCAACTTTAATGAGAATAAAACTGAAATCATAGTTTTTTGTTAATCTGATTCTCCTAGTCAAATAACCCTAGGTAATTTAACACTCTCTGCAAAGCCTTGGATAAAGAACTTGGGTTTTGTTTGCGATGATGGTTTAAAATTTGACAAGCAGATAAACACTGTGGTCAAATCCTGTTTTTTCCAGCTCCGTCTTATAGCTAAAGTAAAACATATTTTATCTTTTAATAACTTTGAGAAAATAATTCATGCATTTTTAACATCAAGGCTAGATTACTGCAATTCACTGTATTACGAGATCAGCCAATCAGCTTTATCCCGGTTACATATGGTACAAAATGCGGCGGCAAGACTTCTGACATGTACTAAAAAACGGGACCATATTACTCCTGTGCTACGCTCTTTGCACTGACTGCCTGTACGATATCGTGTTGATTTAAAATTCTTCTCCTAGTATTTAAATCTCTAAATGGCTTGGCCCCTCCTTACCTTTCGGATTTACTGACAGAACATCGTCCAGTTGTGTCTCTCCGGTCATCTAATCAGAGATTGCTACGTATTCCGAAATCAAACCTGAAAAATAGGGGTGACCGTGCCTTTTCAGTAGCTGCTCCCAGATTATGGAATGCGTTACCCTTCAGTATTAGATTTATTCCCTCCATATCTGTTTTTAAATCTAAGTTAAAAACCTACCTTTTTGAACTGGCATTTTGTCAATGATGAAATTAATTGCACTGTTTGTTTGTTACTGAATGAATATGAATACTGAGTGATTTTTTTACTGTATTTAATATGCTATACTTGATTTTGTTATTTATATATATTGATGTTTTTTAACTGTCTCTTGAATTGTTGTAAAGCACATTGGTCAACTGTTGTTGTGTTTAGTTGTGCTATAGAAATAAAATTGACATTGACAGACCATACGAATAAGAAATTCTCAATTGAGAAATAATCTTTTTTTTTTTTTAACAGATCATTGTTTCATTTGTGAACATAGCCTTTCGAGGAATTCTTTAAGACCAAGTGGAATCCTCTGCCGGCTGGTTGCACCCACTTCACAGCGAACGGGACTCACGCTAACCACAATTCCCTTCACTGTCCGCACTTTGATTTCGGCAAATCAGTTTGGGCGAATGCAAACTTGATTATTGATCATGAGCACAACATCCAGCTAGACAAGAAAACATGCAATCTACCTGAGGGGATAAATCTTTCACTATTGTAAGTTAATGTTAGAGAAAAAAAAAAAGCATTTTTAAAATTTTAACTTCTAGCGTATTCTTAAACTTAGACCTCATTATTGAAGCACAAATTCAAGCACCAAAAGCAGCCCACGCTCTCTAAGTTCTCTTTAATTAAAAATATGCATTTTCATTCATTCATAGTCTGTATTGTTACAGGCAATTTTAAAGGTAGTGAAGATGTTGTTGGCGATCCTGAATGTAATGTTTAGTTATATTTTATATAGTTTTATGGTTATGTGGTGAGCCTGAGTATAGTTTTACACATCATCCCAGTCTATTCTGTATCGTTAGTGATATGCAGAGGCGGGCTCTTGCACATTAATCTGACAATAAATGTGGCACACCCAGTTTTTCTGATGCACACCCAGAGTCTCTTTTCTGGCTACGCTAGTGATTGAGAAAAACTACCGTCAAACACACTGAAACTCAAAGATATTCATGACAAACTGCCAAAATAAAAGTTTGGACTAACTTGAAGAATTTATGACAGAAATATATTACTATTTTATACTAAAATGTACTTTACAAAGTAATAATAACAATATATTTTTAAGGTAAATCATACAAACGAGATATTTTTCAAGTTGTTTGTTTTGCAGCATCTTATTTGAACAATAAATAAAACAAAAATAAAAAAATGCAATGTTTGTTTTAAAAGAATTGTTATATTTTCATTTGATTACATTTTAAAAGTTCAATTAAATTGTTAATGTTGCATTAATTAATTTCATTAGCCACCATTTTTATTCACTGCATTTTTGCATTTTATTCACTAATCACCTGCAAAAACCAGGCATTTTATGAACTAAAATTGATTATTTTCCATATTGTCTAGTGTTGTTTTAGACCCCACTGACTTTTATTGTTGTAAAGCACATTGGTCAACTGTTGTTGTGTTTAGTTGTGCTATAGAAATAAAATTGACATTGACAGACCATACGAATAAGAAATTCTCAATTGAGAAATAATCTTTTTTTTTTTTTAACAGATCATTGTTTCATTTGTGAACATAGCCTTTCGAGGAATTCTTTAAGACCAAGTGGAATCCTCTGCCGGCTGGTTGCACCCACTTCACAGCGAACGGGACTCACGCTAACCACAATTCCCTTCACTGTCCGCACTTTGATTTCGGCAAATCAGTTTGGGCGAATGCAAACTTGATTATTGATCATGAGCACAACATCCAGCTAGACAAGAAAACATGCAATCTACCTGAGGGGATAAATCTTTCACTATTGTAAGTTAATGTTAGAGAAAAAAAAAAAGCATTTTTAAAATTTTAACTTCTAGCGTATTCTTAAACTTAGACCTCATTATTGAAGCACAAATTCAAGCACCAAAAGCAGCCCAGGCTCTCCAAGTTCTCTTTAATGAAAAAGATAAGGAAGTGGGACACGAGTGGCCATATTGCCTACTCTCCTCCTTTGTAATGGCCCATTCATTCATATGTGATTAATACCCCCATATTCACTTATTGTAGGGGTGACAGATAAAGATGGGACAGTAACGACAGTCGTGCCCACTATTTCCTTCACAAGGGAAGTGCAATGATGCTTCCACCATACTCCATGTATTAGAGGGACAACAGAAACGAAAGTAGGGCACTACTAACGACCATGGCCACTTTCCTCTTTTGGCAGAACATGCAAATGTAAAAAGAATGAACAGAATATACAAATGTGGTTACATAGGAAGCACACTTATACTGACTACAGTCTAAGTACTGAAGAAGGCAACACAGGAATATGTGCTACACGGGAAGCACCCACATCCTGGAGGGTGCGAGAACTGTAATTGCACATTTCTGTACATGTGCAATGACAGAAATAACATAATCATATATGATGCATGGAACAGTGTTAATTTTGATTTAGTCTTAGTCTTTTGTCGTAATCATACTTTAGATTTAATACTGTCACATGGAATTGATGTTAATGGCATTGAAATAATACAGCAGAGTGATGATATCTCTGATCATTATCTAGTCTCGTGTATACTCCATATAGCTAAAACTGTAAATTCAACTCCTTGTTACAAATATGATAGAACCATCACTTCTACCACAAAAGACTGCTTTGTAA
>NW_015635561.1:70263-73414 GCF_001515625.1 Sinocyclocheilus rhinocerous | reverse complement strand
ATCTCGGATCATTATCTAGTCTCGTGTATACTCCATATAGCTAAAGCTGCACATTCAACTCCTTGTTACAAATATGGTAGAACCATCACTTCTACCACAAAAGACTGCTTTGTAAGTAATCTTCCTGACTTGTCTCCATTCCTCAGCATATCCAATAGCTCAGAAAAACTTGATGGTGTAACAGAAACTATTAACTCTCTCTTTTCTAGCACTTTAGATACAGTTGCTCCTTTATGCTTAAAGAAGATTATTAATCCTCTCATTAAAAAAACACAACTAGAGAATTCTAGAGAATTAGTTAATTACAGATCGATCTCAAATCTCCCTTTACTGTCAAAAATAATAGAAAAGGTAGTATCCTCTCAGCTATGTTCCTTCTTTGAGAGAAATGTTATCTGAGAGGATTTCCAGTCAGGATTTAGACCGTATCATAGTACTGAGACTGCTCTCATCAGAGTTATAAATGACCTGCTCTTATCATCTGATCGTGGTTGTATTTCTCTATTAGTTCTACTGGATCTTAGCGCTGTGTTCGACACTATTGACCACAACATCCTTTTGAGTAGACTACAAAATTATGTTGGCATTAATGGAATTGCATTGTCATGGTTCAAATCTTACTTATCTTACCATTCAATCATTTAGCAGACTCTTTTATCCAAAGTGACTTACAAATTAGGAGAACAATAGAAGCAATGAGACCAACAAGTTTTTGTTTATTAAATAAATATCTTCATTGATATTTCCAAATTTTACACAGTACAAATGTTATAAAGAAGTACATCTAAAACAGGTCTCCTCATTTAACCATATCACAAAATGTATTTAAAACGATGTGTATTCACAATTCACAGAGATGTTTTTTTTTTTTTACAAAAACAAGTACATGATCATATCACAGAAATTATTGCCAAGAAATAATTTCAACATTAATTATTAACTGATGATGTTTATCAGTTTAAAGGAAACCTATGCAGCAATACATACAATTATTCACACAATATTATTTAAATAGTTTTAAAAATAATTTTAATTAAAAGTAGATTATAGAAAAACATACATTAAATGAGATATCATTATAAAAAGATTATTCATTAAATTTCAGTTTTTTCTATACATTAGTCAGAAATGTTATGAATAAAAAAAAAATCAGAACTCATACAAAGTATGACTTGAGAAAAAAGGTTTTAAATGATAGAGTAATAAATTAATAAAAAAAACAAAGCATACAAAAATTTAAGCGAAATATGTCCAGTAGTTACAAACAAATATTCATTCATTCATTCATTCATTCAATTATTTGCATATATGAATATATGGTAAGTATTTTTTGTCAATAGAGATGGTCAAAACTAAAATGACATTAAATAAAAAAACATAACTGAAGTATGGAAAAACTGGAATAAATGTATATTAAGTAAAAAAAAAAAAAAAAGTAAAAATAAAATTACTCTTGCATGTTGTGAGATGCATAAAAAAATCTTTAGACACTTAACAAAACCCATAATCCATAACAACAAAAGACAATACTTTATTTAAGCTTTATTGATAAGTGTGCGCTACAAACGCAAGCATTTTTGATGATTGTTTCTGAACAGTCCGCTTGTTTTATTGCCATTGACAAATAACTGACGACAGCTGTGGTTAATGGCAGCAGCTATGTGATAACATTTTTAATTGGAGCCTGTAAACCGTTGATTCTGGCACCCAACATCACAACAAGATGATTTTTAAGCTTCTTATGTAGCCGAATCTGTGCCGGTTTGAATTGGCCGCCTCCAGTTTTCCCTTTGTTTTGCCTCCAGCTAATGCTGTGACGTAATTGTGACGTCGGCACTAAAAGGGTCTATTGACACTGCCTCCATACCCTGTGTACTGGAGAGGGCAATACATGAAGAGTGGGGTGTGAGTGGGGGCATTGCTCAATCTCTTCACCTGTACCTTCCCAGTTATATGTGATACAAGGGAAGCACATCGATATCACCTCCATATTTCTTGGAGCACTGGAGAGGGCAACAAATGAGAAAGTGGGATGCAAATAGTGACCACATCCACGTTTATTTTCTATGAAAAGGCCATGAGAAAAACAAATTAGTACCTCAATACTACTCCCCGTATTGGAGAGAAAGTACCATTCATACGTATGTGATACAAGGAAACCAAATTAATATTTATCTCCATACTCCACGTGCTGGAGATGGCAACAAATGAAGGAGTGGGATGTGAGTGGCAGTACTGCCCATTCTTCTTCTGTAACAACCCAGCCTTATCTGTTGTTTACAAGGGAGCAACATACTCTGCTCAAACATTCTAAAACCCTAAAAAAAGAAACACATTTTGAACACTTCAGTTGATTAAGCACTTTCATGTAAAACTTTTAAGTACACTATAATATTTAGAATGTAATAAAAATATGTTTAGGCACACTGAGACATTTATTGTGAAACTGGCTCTTTGGCTTTTCCTGCTCTGTAAGTTTTAAAGGAGTCATATGATGTTGCTAAAAAGAACATCATTTTGTGTATTTGGTGTAATGAAATGTGTTTATGCGGTTTAAGGTTAAAAAAAAACATTATTTTGGGGTAATTTTCCACATACTGTACATTATTGTTTCTCCTCTATGCCCTGCCTTCGATTTTTACAAAGCTCATTGGTCTGAAAAGCAAGGTGTGCTCTGATTGGCCGGGACATAATTACGGATTATAATGACTTATACTGTCTTTTTACGCGTTGCGTTGCATCGCGCCGCGTAAACATAAAACCATGTCTGCATTTGTGGTCGGAGAAATGACAAACTACAAACGCTACTCTACACTGCTTAAAATTAGCATTTGAATCGTCAGTGGCAAATTCTTTAAATATAAAAACACAGCGTCACACACGGCGGCTTGAGTGAGCGGAGGCTTGCAGCAACCACATGTGACGACCCCGGGCTGGACTCCGCTTCGTCCACGGTGAAAGCCGATCCGGCGATCCACAGCGCGAAGTTGATGTATTTCCTCAGCGACCAGCACGGATCAGCTCCAGGCATGACGAAGCGGATATCGTCCTCTTTTGGAAGGCCAAACAAAGTAGTTTCGCTTTAACAACGAAACACAGCGTCACACACGGCGGCCTAGAGTGAGCAGAGGCCGGGGGATAAAGTGAGGAA
>NW_015635561.1:65264-70096 GCF_001515625.1 Sinocyclocheilus rhinocerous | reverse complement strand
ATAAACTGTTGAGATTGACTAGGTTCATGGGACTCACCGGCTGTATGCTGAGGGGGTCCGTGACGACGGTCTGCTGAGTGTTCTGCCTGTTTTGGAAGTCCAGCAAGTAACTTTGTTTCAAGAACCGCAATCCTTTGTAGAAGTTTGTGGCAGTTCATTCAGCAAGTAGATTCAACAGGAGGCATTTTATTTCTCGTCTGTTTGAATGTTGGCAGCTGTGTTTTCCCTTCTCCGGAATGTAAGCTGCTTGCAGTGGGAGGCAAAGTCTTCTTTTTCATGGTATTATTCCAGTCCCAAAGAGTTTTTAGTTTTAGTGTTTGTGCCAAAGATTTGTTGTTTGAGCACTGTGCTGATCTGAAGTAAAAATCTTAGAAAAATCAGAGAAAAGTACAGAAATAGGAAGCAAAAGCGCAGAGCAGTAAGCAAGAACGTCCGAACGGTAGCAAAGCTGGAAGCAGTACACCAAGTAGGCGTGGTTGACTCTTAACTTTTATAAAGAATATCTCTTTGGATTTGAGACTTTAGTCTTTGCAACTTTACAGATCTTCTTTATGCACCAAGAGCTTGTAACACTTCAAAGAGAAAGGAAAAATTTTAATTGCATCACATGACCCTTTTAAACAACCAGGTAGCGACACTATCCGTGTGAAGCCATCATCATATGCATTTGGAGGGAAGAGAAAAGAGAAGTTGCATCAGACTTTATAACTTTATATTAGACATTAGGCTAGTATTATTAAAACATTATTAAAATTATCATAATTGGATCATGATTTAAATTGCATGAGAGAGAAAGACAAACTGGGCCAGAAGAACTCCTGTGCAGGAGAGAGAAGCACTCTTGATTCATCCTGTTTCACAATAATACTGCATCGTCATGCCTTAGGAAGCAAACTTTGTGAATCAATGACTGCATCAAAAAGCTTAGGCAGCTGACTTGATGCCTCACTGCCTTATCAGGCAATGACTTTGCTGGCAGTGTTTGTGCAGGAACTCTACAAAACTGATTTCAGACATACTTCTCCAATAGCATAAAGGTTTCATGATCTACAACAAAATAGAGAACACTGGTTATAAACTAAGCCAATATTTAATTGCAACTACAATACTAATTTCTCACTAGAAATGACATCAATTTTAAAAGCCTAAATTTACACAAAAATTTACCACCAACCGCACGCAACTTTCAGATGCCATCTTTATTTTTTAGCTCAACTGTCACAGAATTTAATGCACAGGCAGTGAAGGATACATCTATGCTGCCTGCAAAAAATTATCAGAAGGCGGCATTTGTAAAGCTAACATTGGATTCACACATGCTTTGATGCCTTCTTACCTGGAAATGCATCTTCCAAAGCCAGCATTTTTTTAGCTTTCGGATGCAGCCTATGCTTGTACGCTGTAGATGCTCAGAAAAAATTAGCTGCATCTACAACATAGATTCTCTAGTGTGTGCGGAGTTCAGCCATCTGAATAAATAATTTCACAAAAAGCTGACGTGTAAATTAGATATATAACACGTCATTAATTGATGTGTCGACAAAGTAATGTTTATTTATTATTATTATTATTATTATTATTTATTTTTTGGATGAACCACCTGAACACCAAAACTCATTCTGCACAAATAACATGTTTTGGCTTCAAACCTGCAAAATTCACCAAAAGGCAATGACTTTGGGGCAGTTATTATAATAATTATATTGAAAACTAATTAAATTATTGTTTAGTTGGGGGGGACTCAATCACAAAGAACAGGGTCAAGCTGGAGAGTTTGGACATTTTTCAAGGACAGGAGCAGGCTCTGGGGGGAACTTATGAACTAGAGCGGATTCTTGGCTTAACTTTAGGGCAAGATCAGGAGACTGGCTGAACTCATTACTGAGAGCGGGATCTTGGCTGAGCTGTGGGATGAGAGCTGACATGGCTCTGTGTTCTGAGGCTGAAATCGGCACTGAACTGTGCTCAGAGATTAAAGCTGGTCCCGGATGGTGTTCGGGAACAGAAGCCCTCTCCGTGCTAGACTCAGGACCTGGAACATTCTTAGGGTAGATCTCGGGATTTGGAGCCATCTCCCGACTCTGGTCAGGGGTTAGAGCCTTCTCTTGACTCTGGTCCGGGGCTAAAGCACGCTCTCGAGTCACAGGTGAGAATTTAGGGCCTTCCATCTCCGGAGCGGAGTCGGACCTCTCACTCTCTGGAACGATTTTAGGTACTGCATACTCTAGGGAAGGTTCAAAACTCTCATTCTCTGGAACGAGTCTTGGGACAGCATTCCTTGGAATGGATTCCTGGACTAGGGCAGGCCCTATACCAAATGTAGGAACTGGATAGCGCTCCTGGTTTCACTCTGATGAACGCCAGATCCAGGCTGCACTCAGGTAGAGGAGCAGGGAATACCGGAGGACACTCTGGAGGAGCGGACATTGGACCTTGGTCAGAGGCTGGAGCCCTCTCTGGCCTCGATGCGGGGACAGAAGCCCTCCCTGGGCTAGACTCGGGATCTGAGGCCCTCCCTGGGCCGGACACGGGAGCAGAAGCCCTCTCTGGGCCTGACTCGGGATCTGAAGCCTTCCCTGGGTCAGACGCGGGAACAGCGGCACTCTCCATTTTGGCTAGGAAGTCCAGATGGAATTCTGAGGCGGGAGTGGATTCATCACTGGACTCTGGAACACACTGGAGTGGATACTGGCTGCTTGCTCCCTCTCTGCTTCCTCTTTTTGGCAGAGGTCATGGGGAGCATGGTCTCAGGAATGTATTCTGTGTTGAAAGCTGGAGCAGACTTATGGACAGACATGAACGGGGTAGTTAGTGACAGAGTGGTGATGGGGGTTTCGTCCACCTCACCAACAGTGAGGGAGGAACCACACAGCAACATCACACAGTCAATATACTGAGCGAGAGAACATGAAATAGCTGATGTAGGTACCTGACCAACAAGATCGTCGTCGAGTCCCAGCCAGAAAAGAGTCTTTAATACAGGTACCTGACCAACAAGATCGTCGTCGAGTCCCAGCCAGAAAAGAGTCTTTAATACATCATCACTCCAGGGCACCAGGTGAGAGAGTCCGATAAACTCCTCCACATACTCCTCGATAGGGCGGCCATCTTGAGTACGGGAGTAGAGTAGTCCGGCAGAATTGGTTGGTCTGGTCTTCTGTCAGCAAACACAACGGGAACACAAGAGTAAGTCAGTATAACAGCAGGTTTATTGAAGGTAGTGGCAGGAGAAGACAAGACATCAGCAAGACGGGAAGAATCAAGGTAGCGGATAGAGTAGAGTAGCATAGCTTGGAGGATTTACGTGTCCTTTCCTTTCTTCCAAGTGGGATCGCTGGAGCAGAGGATCATGGGAGCGCTGATAGATGTCAGGTGTGAGTGATTGACAAGGGAGTGCAGGTGAGTGGCAAGAGGGATGCTGGAAAATGTACTGCAAAGGCATCTCACTTGGTGACTGTGACAGAGAGTACCTAATTTTTTGTAATTTCATAAGTAAAGAACATCTTATAACAAATCACCTGGAGTTTTAAACCCAAACTACCTGCCACATAATTAATATAAGGGAGGGAACCACCGGCAAAGTTAGAAATAGGATCTGTGTAAATTCAAACACTCAATAAGACAAATAATAGATGCAAAAAGGAATGTATAATTACATAAGTCATATACAGTATAGACACAAGGTATGCATTCCCAAGTAGACACAAAAATCAAATGTGATGACCACCCTATGGTGTGGGAACATCACATATTCAATACCCTTGCGCATAAGAGATAAACAAAACAAATTCTTATCTGATTAGTCCACCTAAATTGTAAATCCTTGATGTTGTAGATGAATGAAGATTAAAAACTGTTGAAATGCGTTGAGCTGTGGTAGATAAAGTTAGTCCATCAAAATCCATCAAATACCCAGGGTACAATCATCCATTAGTCCTAGAACATCGACCAAAGAAACGTCCCAAACAGGATAGGAGTATGAAGTCCTGAGGTTAAACCCTCTTTGGTGAATAACCCTCCTTGGGTATAGATAGCGAAGACTAAAGAGTCTTTATTAACTGAGCAGAAAATCCTTTAGATTCCCAGTAAGGACTCCAAGAGTAGCATCAGGACACCATGAGCCATGCTGCTAGCACCAAACAATCTGACTTCTTCTATCATTACATCGCTGTTATACTAAAGCCCCCAGCCCCATACTCCCCCTGGTGGCAAGTAGTAACTTTACATATGAAAGAGGAAATACTGTGACAGACCAAAACTGTTACACTGTATCGTTTTAATTTTATCGATTCCGATTCCGGTTCCGATTCTGCTTATCGATTCCGATTCTTATAAATTCCTAATTCCGATTCCAATAAGATAAAAAAATCAAATCAAGTCAAATATTTAGATGTCAAACATATTTATTCTGTATTATGTCTATGGTTTTATAAAAAAAATACCACAGAAAAAAACAACTAGACTAATTTCAAACATTAAATTGTTAAAGACAAGTAAACTAATTAATTAGCAATAGCATAAATAAATAAAACTGAACAAATGTCAGGTACAGAAATTGAAATCAAAAGTTTAAAAACACTATATACTTTTCTTTTCATAAATAAAATATTGATTAATCCTCATTAAATTTACGAAAGATATTCAGTCAGTTAATGATTTTCTTTTGTTCTTTGATTAACATTAATGATAGGCAGGACACGTTTATTAGACGGCTGTCTCTTTAACACCGAACACACACAGATCTAAAAATACTGTTACACATGCGTTTTCTTTCTCATCTGTTTACGTTCACTTAAGACAAAAAAACGGCTGTGTTTATGATGATATACCGA
>NW_015635561.1:60733-62562 GCF_001515625.1 Sinocyclocheilus rhinocerous | reverse complement strand
AACGCGTGAATCGTTAAGCGGAATCGAAATGCACATGTCTTATCGAATACCCGATTGTTGGAAATTTGGAACCGGTTCTAAAATGGAACCGGTTCTCGATACCCAACCCTATACACACCCCTCCCCTCAGAAAGAGGCTGACTATAACCATAACACAGCTTCAAATTTTGTACATGCACAGTTTCCACAACATTGGGGGCATCAAAGTAACTTAGAGAACAGTTGACGGGCCCAAGTATTTTTACCACCTTGGCAGGACCCTTCCATTTCGCTGCCAACTTAGCCATATACCCTTTATCAGCTCTGGAAAGAGGATGGGTCCGGACCCAAACCCCATCTCCCACCCGAAACTGAACTGGTTTTCGGCGTTGATCATAATATCTTTTCTGTTTCTCCTGAGCTTGTTCAACATTAGCTCTGACCAAGTTTTACGAAAGATATTCAGTCAGTTAATGATTTTCTTTTGTTCTTTGATTAACATTTATGATAGGCAGCACGTTTATTAGACGGCTGTCTTGTAACTTAGAGAACAGTTGACGGGCCCAAGTATTTTTACCACCTTGGCAGGACCCTTCCATTTCGCTGCCAACTTAGCCATATACCCTTTATCAGCTCTGGAAAGAGGATGGGTCCGGACCCAAACCCCATCTCCCACCCGAAACTGAACTGGTTTTCGGCGTTGATCATAATATCTTTTCTGTTTCTCCTGAGCTTGTTCAACATTAGCTCTGACCAAGTTAATAAGTTGTTGTTGTCTGTCGATAAGTGAGTAGGTAGGGTCGTCTGGATCAGGTGGTTTGTGAATGGCTCTTTCTATGGGTCCTTTCAATTTCCGTCCCAATGCAACTTCTGCAGGAGTAAAACCTGTGCTCTCATGCCATGCGGTGTTAAGTGCATAACGGAACTCTGGAATCCATAGCCGTAGTTGATCACCAACATAAGAAGCAATCATTGTTTTGAGGTAACGATTAACTCTTTCCGTGAGATTGGTTTGTGGGTGATAAGCAGTTGTCAATTTCTGGATAACCCCCCATTGCTTGCAGACCGCACTGAGTAGCTGGGATGTAAACTGTACACCTCTATCTGACACCAAGTATGCAGGAGTACCCCATCTAGTGAAAATCTCCTCCACAAGAAAATCGAGCTATTTGTGGTGTCTTGGCTGTATGTAATGGAAACATTTCAACCCATTAAGAGCAATAATCAACAACCACGAGAAGGTATTCATTCTGTTTACTGCTCTTGGGGAAAGGTCCCATTAAATCCACTCGTAACATATGCCCAGGTTCGACGACAGGTGTGGATTGAAGATGACCAGGCAACTTGGCAATTGCCGGTTTGTATTTTTGACAGATGGTACACTCCTTGCAATACTTCCATACGTCATTTCTCACACTGGGCCAATATGCTATGTCGAGCAATTTCAATAGAGTTTTTAATCTCCCCAGGTGTCCACTAAGAGGGTTATCATGTGCATAATGCAGAAAGGTTTCACGTTGACAGGATGGCACCATCAACTGGAGTATTTTCTACGAAAAAGAAAACCATTCTGCATCACATAATGAATGTGAGTAGGATCGGAAACTTCCTTGGACTGTGCTTCTTGAATCATTTCTTGCAGCTCTGGGTCTTTTTGTTGATCCATGGCAATTTGTGCTAAATCCACTTTCAAGTTGCTAGGCAATACATCGGACTTGGTGGCTTAGATTACAGCAATCATTTCCTGAGGCATATGGTCATTATGAACTCTCGACAGGACATCAGGCACCACATTGCATTGACCTTTCCGATACTTTATTGAGAAATGGAATCCTTGTAATCTCAATGTC
>NW_015635561.1:49499-59330 GCF_001515625.1 Sinocyclocheilus rhinocerous | reverse complement strand
CTCTTTCTATGGGTTCTTTCAATTTCCATCCCAATGCAACTTCTGCAGGAGTAAAACCTGTGCTCTCATGCCATGCGGTGTTAAGTGCATAACGGAACTCTGGAATCCATAGCCGTAGTTGATCACCAACATAAGAAGCAATCATTGTTTTGAGGTAACGATTAACTCTTTCCGTGAGATTGGTTTGTGGGTGATAAGCAGTTGTCAATTTCTGGATAACCCCCCATTGCTTGCAGACCGCACTGAGTAGCTGGGATGTAAACTGTACACCTCTATCTGACACCAAGTATGCAGGAGTACCCCATCTAGTGAAAATCTCCTCCACAAGAAAATCGAGCTATTTGTGGTGTCTTGGCTGTATGTAATGGAAACATTTCAACCCATTAAGAGCAATAATCAACAACCACGAGAAGGTATTCATTCTGTTTACTGCTCTTGGGGAAAGGTCCCATTAAATCCACTCGTAACATATGCCCAGGTTCGACGACAGGTGTGGATTGAAGATGACCAGGCAACTTGGCAATTGCCGGTTTGTATTTTTGACAGATGGTACACTCCTTGCAATACTTCCATACGTCATTTCTCACACTGGGCCAATATGCTATGTCGAGCAATTTCAATAGAGTTTTTAATCTCCCCAGGTGTCCACTAAGAGGGTTATCATGTGCATAATGCAGAAAGGTTTCACGTTGACAGGATGGCACCATCAACTGGAGTATTTTCTACGAAAAAGAAAACCATTCTGCATCACATAATGAATGTGAGTAGGATCGGAAACTTCCTTGGACTGTGCTTCTTGAATCATTTCTTGCAGCTCTGGGTCTTTTTGTTGATCCATGGCAATTTGTGCTAAATCCACTTTCAAGTTGCTAGGCAATACATCGGACTTGGTGGCTTAGATTACAGCAATCATTTCCTGAGGCATATGGTCATTATGAACTCTCGACAGGACATCAGGCACCACATTGCATTGACCTTTCCGATACTTTATTGTGAAGTGGAATCCTTGTAATCTCAATGTCCAGCGAGTGAGGTGTGATGATGGCTTCGGATGATGGAACACCCAAGACAGTGCTGCATGGTCTGTTACAACTGTAAATGGATGTCCCTCCAGAAACGGCCTCCACTTTTCTACAGCCCAAATTACAGCTAAACATTCCTTTTCCAAAACAGAATAGGCTTTTTCTGCTCCTCATAATAAACGTGAAGCGGAGGCGATGACTTTCTCCTCACCTTCTGTTTCCTGGGTAAGTACTGCACCTAACCCCACCTCACTAGCATCTGTTTGCACTGTGAATGGCTTATTGAAATCAGGAGGTGTCAACACTGGTCCTTGAGTTAAATCCTGTTTTATTGTATTAAATGCATTTTGGCATTGTTCTGACCATAACCAAGTAGACTTTTTTTGTTTTAAGACATGGAGTGGAGCAGCTTTCTCAGAGAAATGTGAAATGTAGCAGTGATACCAGCCAGCAAGCCCTAGGAATCGTTGCACATCTTTAAGTGACTAGGGAGTTGGAAAGGAGGTGACTGCATCCACTTTTGCTGGGTCTGTTTTTACTCCACTGCTTGACACAATGTGTCCTAAGAAAGTGAGAGTTTGCTGCATGAAGTTAACTTATTCAAATTAAGAGTTAACCCCGCTTTATGGAGACAGTGGAAAACTTGCTGCAGATGACAGAGGTGCTCTTCCTCATTTTTGGAAAACACAACAACATCATCAATGTAGATAAAGCAGCACTTACCCTTGAGTTCTCTTAAAGCCTGCTCCATTAATCTCTGGAATGTTGCAGCAGCATTTTTAAGCCCAAACGGAAGACGACAAAATTCGTATAGCCCTGATGAAGTGACAAAGGCAGTTTTCTGGATACTGTCAGGTGCCATTTCCACCTGCCAGTATCCACCTTTTAGGTCAGGGGTACTGAAAATTGTGGCACCATGCAAGGATTCCAGAATATCTTGGATTTGTGGCATGGGGTAAGCATCAAGATGAGTTTTTGAATTCAGACCACGATAGTCAACACACAGCCTTGAGCTACCATCCTTCTTTGGCACTACCACAACGGGTGCTGCCCATGGGGAAACTGATGGCCTGACAATCTTCCTGGCCAGCAGATTACTGACTTCTGATTCAATAAACTGCTGCTTATCCACAGATACGTTATATGGGCGTTTCCTGACTGGAATTTCATCAGTTGTGAGTATTTGATGTTTCACCAAGTTGGAGTGTCCTATTTCATGGGTGCATACAGTGGGCCATTGCAACATTAACTTCTCCAGCTGAGTCTGAAACTTAAAACTGGTATTAGCCTGACGAACCAATTGTTGAATGGATAGATGGGTTTCGTTGGCTGTAGAAGGTATGGGCAAGGCTATACAAAAATGCACTGTGGCTTGCGATCCATGTGGCAAAAAAGGAAAACTTTCTTAATTTCTTCCTTCTATGGCAGGCATGCTGTACTGAGATCTCTGGAAGTCTAAAGTTAGACCTGCATCCGTCAAGAAGTCCATTCTTAAAATTATTGGCACAGTCAAATCTTATGTGTAAAGTCAGCTCCATCTGCCGTCCCCGGATCTCACATTTCCAAGTAACTTTTCTGCCCATTGGCAAGAAGAAATGCTTGACCTCCACTGGGCTGATACAGCTCATTCCTGCTGATTTGTTCCCAAGTTGACTTTTGAATGAGAGAAAGGTATTAATAGGAAATATTAGGCTTTTGGATAAGTTTAATTTATATCCAGAAATTTGACCAAAAGATCGAAGTGTGTCTAAGGCAGCAGGGACAGAATTAGATAAATTAGAAACATAAAGAAGTAAATCATCTGCATATAAAGACACTTTTACCTCAACATGATTCCTAACTATCCCAGTAATGGCACAGTTAGATCGAAGGGCGATAGAGGGGTTCAATGGCTACTGCAAATAAAAGAGGGCTTAAGGGACATCCTTGTCTTGTGGAGCGATATAAACGAAAATAATCAGATTGAATATTGTTTGTCCTTACTGCAGCCAGTGGGGAAGAATAAAGTAACTTAATCCATGAAATAAATTTCTTTCCAAAACCGAATTTACCCAAAGTATAAAATTAATAATTCCACTCCACTCTATCAAACGCTTTTTCAGCGTCCATCGAAATCAAAGCTTCCTCAGTATTAGCCTGAGAAGGATTGTAAATTATATTAAAAAACTGCCTGAGATTGGAGAATAAGTGACAATTTCGGATAAACCAGCCACCAGTCTTTAGCAGTGCCTTTGAGCACAGCAGTCAAAGCAGCCATAATTTCAGAATAACTGAGAGGTCGAACTGCAAAGTACTCTTCTCACCTCTCAATGAAGTTTACAGGATCTTCTTCCTGCGTGTCACAAAAGCCAGGAAACTAAATTTTTACCGGTGGATTGTACTGCAAAGAGGTATGACTGTCTGGACACACTGAAGGTACATTCGGTACATTATAAGTTTGACTTTGAGCAGCTGCTGAACATGGAGTGGAACAACTGGGCATGTTCGGTGTGGTATTATTTAATGACATTTGTAAGCATTACAAATTACATTAAATAATGATCTGTTAATCATTAGGTAATGTTTAGTACATTAGTAAGCATTAAAAAGCATGTTATCTCATATTTCTAGCTATGTGAATTTGATATTAATTAATTATCTGTTAAGCATTATGACATACATATATAATGTTTATTAATGAAAGTTATTATAAAGTGTTACCAATTGTTAAAACAAGTTAAAATGCTTTTATTAATGATTTGTTTTTCACAAAAACATTATTTCAGTTCAGAAAACATTACTGAATTGACTGGAGCCTTTTGTATTATTTTTGCTTGTGTGTGTTTTGCTTTAAGTTTATTTGTTCCGTGAAATAAAACTCAATGTACTTTTAGCAACACATTGTTATGATTGAGGTTTTTAAATGTGCAGTAAAATAGCAAATTTGACTTTCAAATCAATTTCATTGTCGTGTAATAATTTGAATATTCCAGTAAGTTCTTTTGTCATAACATAGATCAAAACACAAATTTTGTGGTGGCTAAAAAAATAAAATGGTCTTATGACGGTGTCACGCCCCTGGACTCTTTGTTGTGTTTTCCCTCCCCAGGTGTGCCGTGTTCCCTTTAATTAGTCATTCCTTGCACCTGTGTTTTCCCAATCACCCAGTGTTTAAAAGCCCCAGTCCTTTCAGTTAGTGTTTGTCGGTCCTCAAACGTCATTCCTTGTGTTATTTCTCTGGATTTAAACATTCCTCGAAACAGTTGGGATAATGTAAGTACACAAGTCAACAAAATATATAACACTGTTCTAGTGGTTTTTGGATATTTTAATAAAAAAATCTTACATATTGTGCCTTTAAGACACAACCAACTGTTTACTTGTATACCATCAAGCATGCCTACGCTTTATTTTTTCATGTTTCTTTATTGCTCCTTTATCATTTCTTTATCAGTGTCAAAAATTAAGTGAAAAACTGCAAAAACTGTATTGTCATACCACCTAGTCCTACTCAAGCTATTCACTGTCAACAGTAAAGATTTAACTCCTAAAAATTCTGATATTTAGCTCTTAAAGAGCTTGTTATTAGCGACACCGGTGGCCATTAAGTGAGCTGCAGCCAGCAACTTATTGCTCATGCTCTTGCACACACACCATAGTAATACGAGCGCGTGACGGCCAATGTGATTCACCGACATCATGTGGACAGATGAGGTTCATTAAAATTACACTGATATGATAGTTTCCCTTGGATTTTCCCAGCAAAACCAGTCCTTCACATAAAAATTTGACTACAGGCTCTCATATTTAAAGTTTTGTTACATGCTGTTCACACATCAGCAATAAAAAGCGATTAATGCTTGAAAATTTTAAAGGGGCTTTATGAAAGAATTTTCATGTTGTCCATAGAAACAAGTAGCTAACTTTAGCTAGCAAGCTAACGTCACTTGTCATCTAGCAAGCAAAGTTGTAGAGCAGCACAGCTTTTCTTTCTGTCCTGTAATAACATTCAATCAGCAATATCTGATAGTATATATTTTCGTACTTAATTACCCAGTTTGCACTGAGCACCAAAACAGCTTCCCCCCCGTTGGAAGATGGAACCATGGACGAATTAAAGGGATAGTTCATCTAAAAATGGAAATTTTGTCATTAATTACTCACCCTTGTGTCGTTTCACACCCATAAGACCTTCGGTCCTCTTCCGAACACAAATGAAGATATTTTTGATTAAAACTGAGAGCTTTCTGTTCCTCCATAGGCAGCAACGCAACTTACACATTCAAAGCCCAGGACAGTAGAAAAACATCATTAATGTACTCCATTGTGACTCCAGTGGTTTAACCTCAATTTTATTAAGTGACGTGAGTGCTTTGTTTGCACACAAAAAAACATAATTTACAAATGTATTTATTAAAATATTTATCTGCATTGTGCGTTCATGAGAGCATCACAACACATTTGTGTTGTGTTCATGTGATAGAAGACTCGCGCGTCAACACAACACACATGAGTGAATGTTCACTAGAGGACCACGATGCATGTGTTTGGATAATATTTTCATAAAGTGGTAAATTATGTTTTTTTGCGCAAACAAAGCACTCACGTCGCTTCATAAAATTTGATTACTTTATGTACTTAATGACATGGATTATGATGTCTTTCCTACTGTTCTGTACCTTGAATGTGTAAGTTGCATGGCTGACTGTAGAGGGACAGAAAGCTCTCAGATTTCATAAAAAATATATTCATTTTTTATGAAATGAATATTCAACCTGAATATTACGGCTAGTGAAGACGAAGAAGAGGATGACGTGTTCTCTCGGCGCCCTTTTATACTGTGGTCGCGCCGGTAGTGACGTCATAGGCTGTCGCTGGCCAATGTCATTGTTGTGTTTAGACACTTGCTTCAGACACCGGTCACGCTGAAGGCGTTCCCCATAGCAACCGCTAGAGGATGCAGTTCGAGTTCCCTTGGAAGGGAAACAAATTACTCAAAAGTAAAATGCGTGTTTTAAATACATTTAATTAAAATACTGCCCATCTCTGCAAGTGGGGAATTAAAATATGACTCTTATTGTCCTTTTTCAAACCAGTTTAACTTCAAATTTTACTTCCAGATATATTGTTGCAAAAATGCAACAATATGTACTGATGTACATATTTATGTCAAATGTCTTTCCAGTTGTTGAAATGTCCAGAAGACGGATTGTCTTACATTGCTGTAAATGTCAGGTGCTTTACAGATGAAGACCTTAAAAGTTCATAAAAGGCTATAAAATTTCATTTTTGCCTTTATTAACAATAAAGCTCTTTTCCCTTGTGAAATATCATATCAAAGCACATTGCTGTGAGCAGCACCAAAAACAGAACAGATACTGTCTGTCCATCTATCAGTTTATTAAATTAAATCAGTGTTAAATGCATGAATATGTTGACAAAAGCAGTGGCTTACTCAGAGCAATAGTAATCTAGGGCAGTAGCAATTTAGAAACAGTTTCACATGTATTTTTGCTTGAGTTTAATTTCAGGGAATGAATACATGTTACAGAAATTGTTAATGTAGGTTAAGCATTGTTATGATTAACGTATGTAAATGTGAAGCCAAATTCTTAAATTTGACTTTGAAATGTTTATCATGTGACCATAATTTGACTATTCAAATAAATTATTTTGTCCTGACAGAACAACTCAACCACAAATTTTGTGGAGCCTGGAGTCCTACCATCCAGCTGGTTTAGGTTATAGTGGAGCCCTTGATAGTGTAAATAATGTAAAATAAGCATAGGATTTTACTAAATGTAAATTCATAAACAAAAAACTTTTCAGTTGAGAGATATAAATGTAGCTTTATTGTTGGTTATTGTGTGCAGATTATTTTGAGATTCTGAATTTAATCTGAATTTGATCATGGTTTGTTTAAGGAGAGTTTATTATAGACATCTTGCAGATGAGCAAACAGATGATTTTTAGCAAAGTATCCAAACTCTGTAGTTTAATACCGTGCAAGTGAATGACCTTAAATTGTGTGTGTGTGTGTGTGTGTGTGTGCATACGCATACACACAAACAAACACAGCGTATTCACAAACTGCACTTAACTGACTTGGGCTACTAAACATGTAAAAAATTAAACTTTCCTTCACATGTGACTACCTGTAATATATATGTGATTACAAATAACTTATATTGATTGAGTAAATGTCTACAGTTCCACAACAGATCTGTCAAGCATTTGCTATTACATCAGAACTGAAATGACAGCAGAGCTTTCAGGAACCATTCTTCTCATTCCATTCAGGTATTCCGCAGGAGACTGAAACTAAGGACAAACTGAAAATGGCAGATAGACTTTCTGGTAAGCTCAATTCTTTCTGTATATCAAATATATTAGTATGTATACTGATTATATATATCAGATGAACATGCTTGAAATCTTGTATTAATTGAAGTAAAGAAAAAAAAACTGGGTAACACTTTATTTTGATGGTCCCTTTTGAACATTCTGTTGACAAAATATAATGTTGCACCTACATGTCTACTAACTCACAATAGAGTATTAGAAGACTTTCTGCTTAATATCTGCTAACTCTTTATTGTGATGGTCTCCCAACAGACATTCTACTGACTATAAGTAATTTTGCAAGTACATGTCAACTTATTCTAACCCTAACCCTACCAGTCTACTAATACTCTACTAACACTCTAATGAGAGTTAGTAGACATGTAGGTGCAACGTTATTTATAGTCAACAGAATGTGTTAAAGGGACCATCAAAATAAAGTGAAACCTTGTTTTTATTTGATGGAATGCTGAAGGCTTACAAATGATAAACATAGTAACAAATAACATAATTTTTCAGTACAGTTATAATTGCTAATAAAAGCTTTCTAACATTTCGTATTCACATTAAGCTGAAGTACACAACTTTCAGAATCCACTCATTTTTACATCGATGACACCAACACCCAGTCCCGCCCCCAATTCATACCACTGGTCAAATCAATGTTATTGTCTCTGTTGGGACAATCTTAAAACTAACCAAATAATTGTCATAGCACTACAGAAACAGTGTTTACAGTTTTCAGGAAATCAGTTTTACAAATAGCTTTTTTTCACTTGTTGCTACATATTAAGCCGAGAAAGTATTTTAACATTAAAAGAGTTCATGTAACTTTTTTATTTGTCATCATTAATAGAATCATTAGCTATCATTGCGGTTGTACTGATGCCTCATTCGAGATTGCAAATCCACCAGCCAGTATAAGCTTTGGGGTCGACTGTTGGATTTGTGCAGGAGATTCCTTCAGGCCTGTCACTGGTGTATTTCTTAGTGACAGTAGCACTAGATGTGGGTTTTACAGACAACTTTTTTTTTTTTTTTTTACATGTCCATAACATAATCATTATATTTATTTGGCTGTATTACTGCTCTACCACTTCTAGTATGGCGTGCTGGATGCTCATCCATTCTCTCCGGAGAATTTTCAGATTATTGGTCAGCTGGTCTGGGTGTCTGAGTGGATATTTCCTCCAAATGTTCATCAGGGTCAACACTGTTGCACAGACTCTGATGTATCTTTCTCAAGTGGCGTCTGTTTCTCCTGCTGGTGTCTGCACCATGTAAGACCGAGGCTCATCTCTATGGTGCACCACCACAGCAGGCTTCCATCCATATCTGGTCTGCATATGTACTGTGGAGCCAGCTCAGGTAGTGTCTTGGCATTGCGGTTGTACTGATGCCTCATTCGAGATTGCAAATCCACCAGCCAGTATAAGCTTTGGGGTCGACTGTTGGATTTGTGCAGGAGATTCCTTCAGGCCTGTCACTGGTGTATTTCTTAGTGACAGTAGCACTAGATGTGGGTCTGTAGCAGTTTGCATCGCTTTCTTTAATGCATGTTTAACAGTCTTTATTGCTCTTTCCGCAAGTCCATTAGACTAAGGGTATCCTGGACTGGAGTATGTGAGCTTGAAGTCACATAATTCTGCAAATGCCGTCATCTCGTAACTAGCAAATGGAACATTGTCACTCACTAATTCTTCCGGGATACCATGCCTGGCAAAGACCGATTTCATTTTTTGTATTACTGTGTGGGCTGATTTGTCTGGTAAGTTGAGTATCTCTAGATATTTTGTCAAATAGTCCACCAACAATAGATAAGACTGACATCTCAGCTCAAAGATATCCACTCCAACCTTCATCCATGGTAGTTCTGGAACATAATTTGTGATGAGTGACTCTTTTTGCTGTCATGGCTGGAGTTGTTGGCACAGCGCACATTTCTCCACCATCATAGTGTATCAGCAATATGCATGTGCTTACCTGGTGTATATGCAATGTTCAATTCATACTTTTGTAGTTGTAGGAGCATTCGCTGCAATCATGCAGGAGCCTTGCACAGCTGTTTCTGCATGATGTTCTCGAGGGGATTATGATTTGATTGCACCGTCACTGCCTTGCCGTATATGTACTGAAGAAACTTCCTTGCTGCAAAGAGTATTTTGCCTCGTCAGGTCGCAGGCCTTCTGGTGTGATTATGTGTCCCATGTATTTCACAGTATTGACCTTGAACTGGATCTCATCACCATGAAACCTCAACTTGGCCGCTCTTGCTCTCTTCATTAGTGATGGGTCGTTCTTGAACGATTCGTTCATTTTGAATCTTTAATGTGACTCGGAAAGAACGAGTCGTCTCGGGGAGTGATTCGTTCAGTCGCGCATGCGCAACATCCTATAGGTCCTGTACTGGAGTTAGTCAAGTAGTTCACCTGTTTCGACTCGTCGGGGTTTTCCGAGTCACTCGTTCATCACGTGACAGCCCCATAAG
>NW_015635561.1:47119-49315 GCF_001515625.1 Sinocyclocheilus rhinocerous | reverse complement strand
TAATAATGATGATAATAATAATAATAACTATGCACCCGTTTGTAAGGAAGCTTGTAATTTAACTAATTTCTCTATCCAATGTTGTCACGTCACGTGACAAAAGAATGAACGATTCGAAAGACTCAAGAGATTAACTAATTAATTCTCTTTCCGGCTCAGACTGCATTGGTTAAAGGTCCGAGTCGGTAAAATGATCCGAACTTCCCATCACTACTCTCCATGACCTTAGCAAGGATTACATCATGCTCATGTTGTGATGTGGCAGCAATGATCATGTCATCAGCAATGATGTGTACTCCTTGTATGTCACCAAAAGTCTCGCAGTTTTTCTGCTGAAACACGTCAGTTGCAGACTTGATGCCGAACGGGAGTCTCAGAAAGCGATATCTGCCCCATAGGGAGTTAAAAGGCGTGACGTCGGGTCAACATGTATATGATGAACTCCTGGGAACTCACCAAACCCAGTGAAGACTGATGGATGCATCTTGACCAGATCTTCTTTGGTTGATGCCGACTTCTTTGCAAGCATTTCAATTCTTTTCACTAGCTGCAGCTGCTTACATGCTGCTCTGCTGAGGATCGGCATCTTTGATTGATCGGACATAGAACTGTATTGTGGCTGTGACTTTTATCAGTCTTGCATTTCCGTAACACCTGAGAGGGGTCCCCCGAATGCTACTAACACCGTTGATGTAGGCTGTGGCTTAACTGGACCAGGGATCTTCTGGACAATGGATACAGGTAGCACATTTGCCTCTGCACCTGTGTCTAGTTTGAATCTCATCTCTACACCTCGGATGGTAGCTGTTGTGTACCACACACTGTCTTTTGTGTATTACATCTCATGCACTTGAGCGTGTGTTAATGTGCCGATGTACATGGATTCTGTTTCACTCCTTATGCTGTGCACCGTCTTTGCTCTGCTATCATTGTGAATGACTGCATGGCATACCTTGGAAAAGTGGTTACTTTTGCTGCACGCGCCAAAGGCTGGGCATTGGCGTGGCTCATGGCTCTTTCTGCATCTGTGACAGTTTTGTGTAATTGAGTTCTTGTTGCTGTTATTTCTTACACCTAGTTTTCTCTGCTCTGTCGCTTTTTCTATAGCATTTACTTGAGAGTCTTGAACAACTGCAGCATTTTGCATTGCCTCTTGTGTTTTGGCTAAATCAGTTGATCTGCATATTTCAACAGCCCCGTGCAATGACAAATCATTTTCGCGAAATAATCTTTCTTTGAGAGAAAGGTTTGTTATACTAAACACCAGCTTGTATCTGAGCATGTAATTCTCAATTGGGCCAAACTCACAGTCTTTGATTTTTTGTCTCAGCTCTGTGATGAATCTATCCACTGTAATGCCATCTGCCATGGGATAAGACCACAATTTATGCCTCTCAAATACAATTTTTTTTGTGGGCTGCAGTAGTCTCGGTATGCTGTGAGCACGTCTTCCATCATCTCGTTCTCTTCATCGACTAGATTGACGGTGAGTGCATTATACATGTCTAACAACTCTTCTCCAATGGTGTATAGCAAAATGGCTATTTTGACTGTCTCTTGTTTGGCACTCACTCCCGTTGCAGTCATATACAGATGAAAACATTGCTCCCATCTCCGCCAATTTTCTGCTAATTTTCCCACTAGCATTAGTGGCGAGGGTGGCTTAAACTGTTCCATGTTTGTCTGCCGATAGCATGCAAATTTTGCTGGTATGCTAGTCAGTTTGTATCAACAAAACTGTTTGCGGAACTCACTCCACTGTCACTTCTGACACCATGTTATGTTCTCGTGTCCTCTTGTCTGTTTGTCCGGATGGTGCATGTCTTATTTCTGTCTAATAAACACACTATGAGACTGTGAGCCGTGAGCTGCTTCTTTACTAACTATCGTTCTTTCAAAACCACCACATACACAGCTCAGGCATGAGCAATCAACCGATGATCAGTAAAACACATAAGTCAACTTAATCAAACACAGTGTCAAACCAAATCCACCACTTGTTGCTCTTCCAACTTAGGGTGTATTCACACTAGGCATTTTGAACCGTGCCCGAGTGCGTTTGACCCCCAAAGCCTGGTTTGTTTGACTAGTGTGAGCACTCCTTGCCATGCTCGGGCGCGGTTCGTTTAGCCGGCCCTGGCCTGGTTGGAAGAGGTGGGCCAGGGCACGGTTCGGTTGGGCTCGGGCGCGGTACAC
>NW_015635561.1:45943-46971 GCF_001515625.1 Sinocyclocheilus rhinocerous | reverse complement strand
TTATTCGGCAGAATATTAGCGAAAGTGGTTTTCTCCGTTATCTCATACATGACGTAAGCGTGAGCCGGCCTGGAATGTTTAGTGCAATTGTGAGTGCAGGCCAGCGGGGAAGTGGGGAGGGGGTATAATCGCACTCGGTTCAAGGCAACCATGCCTAGTGTGAGTACACCCTTACACTCTGTGTGTGCGCATCCATGTTACCTAGTAACAAACGTGCTTGCAGCGGGATCAGGTAAATTACCCAGAAACAACAAATTCTGATTTCTGATTGGCTGGTAGGTGGCATTTAACTGACTCGAGACAGCTATGAACTCAGCAGAGAACTTCCCTCCGTATGCCTGCACCTCGCCCATTAATTGAATATAGCGGGACATGTTATCCCTTCTCAGCGTGAGAAATACAAGGTGTGGCGTGTGAACTGGTTGAAATGCGTGTGTCTCATAGTGAATGTGTGAGACTTGAGAGCCCAAATGAATGGAGAGATGGGTTTAAGCAGACTAAATGATTGGAGAAGTCTGTCATTTTCACTGGAAGATTGAGTTGACATTTTGATTAAACATTACAAAAGAAAAAAAGAAAAATGAAACACACATGAATGAATCATTCACAATAACATTTGAAACATTCAGTTGCAAAATAGATTTTGAACACTGTACAATAAACTCATTCTGTGCGCACTGCAATTGCATGCATTACTTACACTAAGCATTGTATATTTAAATTAGGAGCTCCAGAAACTGAGTGCTTCTCTTCTTCCCTCCTAATCCCTTCTTTATTCATCTTTTTGACTTCTATCTTCCTGTTCCTTCTCTCCAGGTGTATGTGGAGTACTCAGAGGCAGCACTGAAGGCAATGTATCTGTGCCATGTTCTCTCTTCTGCTCTCATAGTGTGACACTTGTCCTGTCTGAAACCACAGCATCAATATTCTACTCTGTTTCTCCACAAACTGCCCCTACAGACCTACAGGTCAAACTGCTATACTCTGAAAATACCTGAGTGCTGAAACTATTTGTCTAGAGTTTTAAA
>NW_015635561.1:41762-42586 GCF_001515625.1 Sinocyclocheilus rhinocerous | reverse complement strand
TTTTTGGCTTGTGACGTCGGAGCATGCGCTGTTATCTCCGCCTACTGGAAACTTTTCCAGGCTTCTGATTGGCCAACATGGCTTCACGGTTGAGATTATATCGCCACCTGTTGGTTTGGCATGCTCTTGACAGTGCTTCATAGCATACGTTTGCGTTTTCATGTGGATGAAGATTTTTTTTAAAACGGAAGAAGGAGAAACTCTAAGTTTATAAAAAATACCCAAATACCCGTGTACGTGTGGACATGGCTCTGTCTCTCTAGTCAAGTCTCTGTAAATCTACTCTATGACAGCAGGTGGCGCTTATGGAAAAGGTGAATTAGAGCTGTTTCCCGTGTACGCCGTAGAGAAAGCAGCATTGCAATTAAGAACACTTCTTTAGGTATTACATGGAGATGGAAAAGGTGAATTAGAACTGTTTCCCGTGAACTCAGTAGAGAAAGCAGCATTGCCATTAAGAACACTTCTTTGGGTATTACATGGAGCGAAAATAAAAACAAAATGCCATCGAATCTTTTCTGAAGACAGTCAGAACCTTCAGAGATACATTCAAATAATTAATTCATTCATATATTTGTATAATTCCCGATTTATGTTTCTGCCGGTGGGTGCCCAACCCCCAATTGCGAAGTGAATCACACGGACTGCAAATATATTAGTTACCAAATAATACATACATTCTTTCTATGAGGGTTGCGCTTCACTAAATAAAATGATTTAATAAATACCTGTTTACAATTAGCACATATTCGCGTGTACACAGGACAAAGTTTGAGGGTGCACACACGTAATCTGATCAGCACAGAGTCATGATCACAATATAT
>NW_015635561.1:25936-41702 GCF_001515625.1 Sinocyclocheilus rhinocerous | reverse complement strand
CTTAAAACTGTGCTTTATACTACAGTATTTATTTATCAACAGTTGTTCAAATCGCGGTAATCGAATACGGTTATAATGATAATTAAAATATAAAATGGTAATACTAACCGTGGGGAATTTTATCATGATTTATCGTCAAACCAGTAATCGTTACATCCCTAGTCTTTAATAGTTAAAATTGTTTTTCTTGATTTTCGTGAAACAACTTGAACAATGAACATAATTTATACTTCTGGGTGTTGAATGCTTGAATCTGATTGGTTGAAAAATGTTCTAAGGTGTGCAGTTACTTTCAGGGAAACGAACAGCTAAAGTAGTTCCAGGCAAATCTTGACCGCATTACATGTCCATATTACTTCTCCAAGTTATTTCAAAGGTCTTTACAGCGTACAACAGCAAAAGAACCAAAACCTGCAATGTCACAGACCAATAAAAATAGTAAATAAGATAAAAAATGGTAAATGACCAATCATTTCCATGTATGGATAGCACATTTCTCCTACTCTCTCTCCCATACAAATGCACACACATACAGTACAGATATATACTCACAAAGAAACACGTTGTCAGTGCTGCTGTGACATTTTTAATCAATAAAATAGTTCAGCAACTAAAAAGCTACATGACATTCTCTCTAGTGAGGTAATAACAGAGCTTTTCTTGAAGCAGATAAACTTACAGTTTCAGTTTTAGTAGAGATGCTATTGCCGAACACTATTGAGAGATGCACAAACTCACTTAATCCCTCTCTCTATAATAACTGCATTAAAAACCTAACAAATGTCTTGAAATACAACATCTTAACAATGTCTTGAGCAGTGCTAACCATACTATAGGTGGAATAATTGACTCCCGTCCATTGAATTATTGTAAAATAATGCACCTTATTCCTTACATATTTCTTGTGCTGTGTTTATCATGACATATTGCATTTAACAGACCAAAAATGATTAATTCCATAAAAAATTCTTGGTCTATTACAACAGCCTTCCCTGTATAAAAAGTACTTTGTACTTTTGAATATAACAATCAAGTGGTAGCACATATTTATAATAACTAAAGAAAAAAACAATACAATAACAGTGTCTTCTCATTGTTACAGATATGAGGATTGTGCTGTTGGGCAACACTGGATCAGGAAAAAGTGCATCAGGAAACACCATCCTGAATGAAGACCTTTTTGATGTGAAACACTCTCCAAGATCAGTTACAGCGAACTGTAACAAACAAGAAGCAAATGTGGATGGATGCACCATATCAGTTATTGACTGTCCAGGTCTGTTTGACACTCGAGATAAAGAAATACTGCAGACTGTAACAGGGCAGTGCATGAGCCTGTCTTATCCTGGGCCTCATGCATTTCTGCTGGTGATGAAACTGGGTGTGAAATTTACAGAGGAGGAGAAGAATGTTATGAAATGGATTCAGCAGAACTTTGGAGAAGATGCCATGAACTACACCATCATTCTGTTCACTCATGCTGATGTGCTGAAGGGCAAGCCTGTAGAGACATATATCAGTAAAAGCAATGAGCTAAAGCAATTGATCAAGACCTGTTGGGGCAGATATCACTCATTTAACAATGAGAACATAAATAATCGAGATCAGGTCACAGAACTGCTGCAAATGATACACAAAATGGTCCTTTTTAATGGAGGGAAGCACTATGTAAAAATAAATAATGTATAAATGTATAAATAAACCCAGGAAAAGCTAAAAGCTCAAAGACACTGAAAATGTATAATGACACTTTATGACAGTACAGTAGAAATAAACAAATGTAGTTTTAGTTTAGATTAGATTAACAGGCAGAATTAGGGTAAATTTTGTGATTTGCTGCCTAAACTACATCATATAGCACAAAATATACAGCAATATTCACTTTAATGTGTAAAAAAATGCTTTCATATACTACAGATATTTTAGTAACTTTGCTGTCTTTTATTTTTCTTCTTACATTCAAACATGTCAGCTGTTTAAAATACATTCAAAAGTGAATTACCACTATTAACAAACATGAGACTTTATGTTTTCTATACATTCAATTATATGGTGTACAAAACTGAAAAGCTTAAGCAGAACAGAACAGTAAATATATTACATTAATTTGAAAGGTTTTGCAGAGATGTTTGATTGCCAGCATCTCGTAAGATCGGATCCAGGTGTACCGAGTGATTCTTGTCAGGTATCAATAGAGAGGTTAGTGTTACATAGGGTTACCGTCAGTTCAATTATTTTTTTCAATCATGAAAAAAGATGATCTATACTAGTTTGAGACACAAGTTTATTATCAGAAACTGAGTTAGTAAACAAAAAGGTAACACTTTTATTTAGTGGTCCATTACTAACAAATAACTATGTAGGACAAATGAGTAGTAATACATTAGTATTAACTAATATGGGAACAAGGTTAATTATTCCAACACAGCATTAAGTAGCAGAAAATTTAGGATGAAGGTGGTTCCTTATTAGGCCATCAATAATTACTGGATGAGAACAGCCTCATTAACAACTACTTACTAACTGTGACCAATTAAAAAAAAAAAAAATTACTAACCACAACATTAACATGTATCTGAAATGTGAGCAGGTTATTTTTTTTTTTTTTAATAAGGTCATAAACTGCATCTTTCAGCTTAGCTCTGAAATCCGTTCTTTGTGGAAATCAATTTATGAATGTTACAAATCAATTTGCTACAGTGGTTGTGATTGTTACTACTACTCTTATTTAGGAATCGATGGTATGTGCTTGTAACCTGTGTCCTCTTTGGAGTGTCCCTTCTATTTTTGTTTCAAATTTATAGCAGTAATAATAGTAATAATAATAATAATACATTTAAATTGCACTATTCACTAATTGTTATGGGATTAGTTTACTACTAGACCTATTCTGTATGTGCATTCCATTTTCTCTATGTGTTGTAATTACAATATCATTACAAGTCAGAGTACTTCAGAGAAATGTATGACTGTACTGTATGTACCAGACATAAAATATATTAAATAATGACTTGTGAAAAGCATGTTAACCCTTCATTGATTACCTAAGTGTTACCTACCTTGTCACTGCAGAACTACTAATGATCAAGACCATTATTTTAAAGTGAAAAACATGTTAACTCATCTTTAATTACTCAGGAATTATCTTGTCAATGTGCAGGAATTAATAGTTATTTTTAGGGCTGTCAACAGATAGATTTTAATCACGATTAATCACATCCTTTTGTGTAATTAATCATGAGCAGTGTTGGGAAGGTTACTTTGGAAATGTAATAGGTTACAGATTACAAGTTACACTACTATTACATTTTAAATAGGGTAACTTTTTCAATTACTTTATTAAAGTAATGTAACTGATTACTTTTGATTACTTTTCTAAATTTCTAATGAATGTTTATTTGCAACTGTTAATAATTTTCAAAAATGTACATAAATATGGTTAAATAATGGCATTTGGTTTATCAGCCACATGTGGGCCACATAAGGGCCTTCAGCCCTTTACAGAACTCAGCCATATAAGAATACCATATAAGGTCCATATATCAGCCACATCTGTTTTTATTATTTGGCTCACTCTGGGTTGGGTTATGGCACTGTTTAGGTTCAGTTCTGGCTAAAAATATGTGGACCAGTTTTGGGCCGGCGAACACAAACTAATCTGGGCCACACTTTAGCTGTTGATATGGGCCAGATCCGCGCCAAAGGAAATTTACTGACTGGGTAGTTACTCCCCAACACTGATCATGAGTAATCACAGAACACTTAACTTTGTGATAAATGTGTATTGCATTCCAAGTGTTGCACATTTTGTCCTTACAAAACCCCATACTGGTTCTCTGTATTATGGCCAGTGTTGGGCAGTAACTAGTTACTAGTAACCTGTGTTGGGCACTACCGCGTTACTGTAATTTGATTACTTTTTTAGTAACGGAGTAATTTAACGCGTTATAATTTTCAAAATAGTAATTAGAGTATAGTTACAAGCCGAGGTCTCTATACGTTACTGCTGCGTTACATTGCTGACAGAATGCAGTGTTTTATAATCTAGAGATTGTAAAAAGGATGTAGCTCACGCACTGTCGAGTCAAGTGCCAGTGGATTAGAGAGACCTGCTCCCGCGAGACCCGACGCAACAGAGTGCGGCGCGGGACCAGATAGACACTCATGTGTGCGCGGGATGCGGGAGAATAAAATGATTCACGGGACTCCCGCAAAATAGAAATATCTAAACATAAAATATCTAAAACAAATAAATTGTTATTCATCTATTGCACAAAAGCAACATGAACTAATATAAAATATAAACGATTAACAGGTGCAAGTGTATGCAGAGTTTCTATTTAGGCTATAACACATGTTTGCAGCGTTAAGCAATGCAGTGCTGACATTTGTGTGCTCATGAATCCTCTCATTATAACACGAATTGTAGACATTATGAAAGATTCATTATGCATATATTTATTGTGTTATAACAGAGATTTGTGAGATTGCGATGAACTGAGATGTCTTTTAGAGATTATAAATGCAGCGCTCTTTGCTGGCATTCTGCCAAACCATGCACACAGCAGCCGCTTGCTTTATTTAAACATAACAGTGTTCTGTGAATGCTGATGCTTGATGCTAAATACTAATAAGATTTCAGTAATAACATTACAGTTACCATTCATAAAACAGCTAGTTACTTAGTTACTTTTGATGCCTCAACACCTACCGATTTGAAATCCAACAATCCAATAATTCCTAGATTTATTTTCATAATTTTCTCGACTCGCTCAGGCACATTAAGTCAGCAGTGCATCAGGAAAGCTTGGAATATTCCATATTTCATATGGAATATGGAAAAGCCATTACACTGATTTTGTCAGGAGAAAGGTGATCTAAACACAGATGTATAAATTGTGGAATTATTTTACTCTGGTATAACATGGCTTGCCCACCCACATCCCTCTGATCCAATATAAATTATATTACTATAATTAAAAATCTTAAGAACTTTTGATAAAATGCTTCATGAAATATAATCATATTTGTGTAACAGAGAAATTATTGCTACAATTAGCCTCAAGCTACACATGACAATTAATACAACACTTGTTCTTAAAAGTCACCATCAATCACCATTAAGTGTTTGTAAAAACTTCTGACTGCGATCCAATGTAGATTTTGGTTAAATGATGAGGTAGAAATATATTGTTAGTAACATTTTTCAAGAATTTTATGGAGAAGATACACAATTACAACTTCTGTGGGTCGTGAAGGAAAAGTAATGTAACTAGTAATGTAACTAATTACTGTTGCCAGATAGTAATAAGTAAAGTAATAATATTACTTTTGAAAGGAGTAACTAGTAACAAGTAATAAATTACATTTTTGGAGTAACGAGCCCAACACTGATTATGGCACATGCGCAGTAAGATCTGAATGTTACCTGTATACAAGGAAACAAGCAGTAAAGCTGCACTGTTAAAAAAAATGTCAGTGTAGTTGCTTAAAGCAGCACACGGTCATCTCAGGAAGATATAACATTAAGCATACATTAAGTATTTCAGTTGTTTAACACAGTCAATTTTACATCATTGATATATCCAGCACAGTAAACCAACAAGACTGAAGAGTGATTCTCACAAAACTTACTGCAAGCTTTCTTTCAAGGTAAATTTAGTTTGTCTTTCCAAAAAAAAAAGAACACTTGGAGACTCCAAAAGGACACCAAATAACCAAATGAAGGAGTCATATGATTAATACATTTATGCATACTAAAGCACATATGAAAAAAATTGCAGGAAAAAAAATCTGAATTCTTAGTGTATAGTATGTGTACAGTACAATAGCAAAGAGCTTTTTTTCATTTTAGACATTTTTTTTTCATAGAGATGCCAAAAAAAAATAAAAAATACTACAATACACAGATCTGTAATTACTAAACACAGTAACATATACATGACAAATCAAAATATTATCCTGAATGTGTGTGTGGAAACAACGTGAATGTACTAAAAATCTGTCTGTGCATAAATACAATGTGCAATCAGTGTGTCGAGAACATCAATATAACAGACTCACACCTGATAACTACATCTCCTGGGGCCAGTTGTTCAAAAGTAATCTGATTGGATTTTGGCCATCGGATTGGATCAAATATTGAAAATGGGTTGTTCAAAAGAAAAAAAAAAAGATTCTGAATTCGGATTAGATCACAAAATCCAATCTTCGTTTTGATCTGGATTAAATCCTCAGTTTGTGTTGTTCAAAACATTTTTGTAAGATTGGGATACTTTTGATCCAAATAAACTGGATTATTCTGATCCCAGCAGAAGTCTTTATATTAAGTAATATACTTTATATTAAGTGGCCCTAATACCTGTGTACTTACATAGTAACTAGATGTGTACGTAGTATGTAACCACATGTGTACGTAGTATGTAACCACAGTGTAAGTACACATTGGTACATAGTATCTAGACCTGTAATATTTCTGTAACTACTCTTTGTAATGTAAGCGAGGTTAGCGGCAACCACGCTGGCGATGCTAGCGGGCTATTTGCTAATAGCGGACTCGGGAAATCAAAATAAAACTAGTGATAACAAGGCGCTCTGATTGTTTTTGTTGTAGAATGGTAACTCCTCAAAAACTGTCCACTTAATATAAAGTGTAACATAAGTACACAGGTATTAGGGCCACTTAATATAAAGTGGGACCCAAAAATGTAATAAAACGTTAAAATTAGTCAAAAATACATAATTTCTATCATGTAATATATACACATTTATATGTTGTATTTTGCTCTTGATTAGTTTAACTGTTATAATGATAAAGTATTTAAAGTATACATTGGGCTAGCAAGTAAACCTTTTATTAAAAAAAAAAAAAAAAGTCCCTATAAATAATCCTCCAAACAGCTGTCAATAGCAAACAAAAATTATATTTAATTTTAACTGTCATTTGTCACTGTATATTAATTACAATCACAGTCATCAGATCAGAGATTAACCAAATCAAAAGTAGTTTTTAACAATTGCATCCCTTATTGCACGTCCAGTCAGTTCCTCACACTGAGAGAATTCCAGAGGTTGGTCTGGGTTTTCAGCAGGCTCAGGTTGATCATTATCATTAACTTCATCACAGAGAGGCTAATGCTGTGTAGGACAATACAGGCAAGTATTATGTTGCATGCTCCCCGTGGTTCTACTCGCATGTAGTTAAGGCATGCAAAGCGCCTCTTGAGAACTCCATTTAGGTGCTCCATTGCACATCTTGTTTTGCAATGAGCAGTGTTGAAGCATGCCTGCTCAGGTGTGTTTGCTACAAGGAAAGGGGTCATCAGCCATGGTAGGATAGGCACTGTCTCCTAATATTATGCCATCTGGTCTGTAGGTTTGGAGCTCTCTGTATAGAGCACTCTCCCTCAGGATACGTGCATCATGGACAGACCCAGGCCACCTCACAACGCAGTTTGTGATGATGAGGTCAGCGTCGTTGGATGTTGATGCTGTGCCTTCCCTTAGGATTGACATACTCCCACTCCCTCTCAC
This sequence comes from Sinocyclocheilus rhinocerous, assembly GCF_001515625.1. NCBI lineage: Eukaryota > Metazoa > Chordata > Actinopteri > Cypriniformes > Cyprinidae > Sinocyclocheilus > Sinocyclocheilus rhinocerous. The sequence goes on along the minus strand of NW_015635561.1, from coordinate 34,169 downwards.
GATGTGCTTGTATGTGCACGAGTACAGTCGATAACCCCAATAGTATTGGGCATGTTTCCGAAAATAAAAAAAACATGTGCTTGGTCTGGGTAATCTGGTCATCCTTTGGAAATTAAACAAATTGATTGACTAGGCTGGCGAATGCGATTGACACAGATTTCACCACATCACTGACAGTTGAAACCAGGTTTTGGCCAGCGTTGGTGCTCACTCTGTTCACTTTTATTTTTGCCCAGTCTTCAAAAGGCTGTGGAATACTTACCAAACTGTTTTTGGATTGTATTGCCGCCTCTCTTGTGGAGTTTTTTCGTGTGTTAATTTTTTCTGGACATTGGATTACTTACCAAAGAGGAGTTTAACAGTTTCGGTCGCTACTCTGGATCTGCTCTCGGACATTAATTCATGAACTTCCACCGGTGAGACTGATTCAAATCTTGTATATAGTTTTCTCAGACTCAAAGACAATTTACATTCCCACACACTCATCACACACTCATTTTTGTGCTTGCTGTGTATTTGTTCTACTTGTATAATACACTGGGGTATTTGATACAGAGTTTGTGAGTCTGTGGTTTATATCTCTTTTCTTTATTGGGTAAAGCGAACGTCTCTCCCATATTATTGGTGTATGCTTCACTGTATATAACGTGTGTTACAAGTTTTGGCCTGATAAGGTCTGCAATGGATTTAATATCAGCATTCCCAAAGCGAAACCGAGCATTCAGTTCCTCAAGTGTGTACTGCTCCAGTGGTTTTGTATGCTCAACAACATACACCCTTTGACGAAATTCTCTTCTACCAAACTGGTAGGAGGCAATGGACAACACCTGTCTTGTCAGTGCCTCTCTGTATGTCCTCTGAGAAAGGCTGAATAAGATGACTGGGTGATTGGTCTTTTCAAATACACATCCAGTAAACATCAATTAGCTGATGTGCTTTGGCTTCTGTTCACTTAACTCAATCAAGACCAATGCCTATAAACTCTACATCCACTACACCAGAGAGGTGGAAACATGGACTCAAAAGGACATAATTTCACAGTTGCAGAAACCCACGCATTGCTGGAGGGTGTTAGGCACCATTATGCCTCGATAGTAGTAAGTTTTAATTATACTAAGGGTGGAGAAGTGACTAACAAAAAGAAAAAAAGAGATCACTCAAAATGTGAATGCCATGGGGTGTGGCCAGAAGAGGACCACTGAGCAAGTGAAATTTAGATGGAAAAATCTGAAGGCCAGGGCAACAAAGGACCATGCTGAAGCAAAAACCACCCAAACAGGCAACAAGCCTTTTAGGAGATGTGATTACACAGATGTGGTTCTTGACATTATTGGAGATAGAAATTCACAATCTCTGCATGGGATTCAAGGTGTCATAGGGGACAGTGAGTCCATGATTGTAGAGGAAAGCGACACAGTTTCTTCTAATGCAGAAGAAGCATTTATTCTGGACCTCAGCCCTGTTATTGAGGAAGCAAGTGGATCCCCACTGGTAGAGCCAGTAGTTATTGCCACAGGAGCTCCGAAAAGAGGCCAGAAGTGTTCTTTGCCAAACAAAGATGATGATGCCTATCAATCCTTTGTTAAACAAGAAACCAAAAGAGCGGAAGTACAAGATTAATCTGGCAGAGGAACAAATCACACTCACCCAACTACAGCAAACCAAAGCCAGACTTGAGATCAGACTCCTAAAAGTAGAGCTTCAAAAAGCTGGTCTCTCTCTACAAATGAAGAGATCTAAACATTCTTTATTTTGTTAACTATTGGACATTTAACCTCTTTATGATTTAAAACGCATGTTCAAATGTATTTGTGTATAATGTATATTTGTTTGTATTTATTTGTTGTGGGTCAGATGAACGGTCTGAATGTTGAAATGAAATTGAAAAAGGAAGGTGATATTTGTATTGTTTTATTGTCTCTTCAAATAAAAACACTTTTGTGACCCCACATTAACCATACTACCTGTTGTTTTTTTTACATAGCTAGTATCCAAAATTGTGATATATGATCCCATTTAGAGCACTATTAATCCAGATTTGGAAATCTGAACAAGTGTGTATCTGGATCAGGGTGATCCAATCCAATTTTGCTTTGAAAAACCAGGACATAAGTAAAATGGGTTACCTGATCCTGGATAGCAAAACATGGGATTCCCAAATCCAGATTATTCTGATCCAGATTAAACATTTTGAACAATTGGCCCCTGTACATCACTGCAAACGTCTTTACCTTGATGGCAATCCTCATCCATCAAAACTTAACTATCGAGAGGGGGAGATAAGCATGCACATTCAGCTCTCAAGGGAGTTGAATGTGCTCATTGCTCTTATTTCTTTGTGGATAAGCTTGAATTTAACATGTTTGACTCATGAGGAAGCAGGTTGTGCTCATCATGATGCATCCGCGGGACTACTGAGAGGGGAGGTGAGTGCTTCACAATTTACCTGAGATTGTAGACAGCAAATGCATCAGTGTTCGCCTCTCTTCGAAGTTGAACAGGATTATAGTGACGCATTTGCGGCAGCGGTTTTGTTCTTGCTTGATTTCTAAGGGAATCTAGCATTTTGAATGGAGCAAAGTCAGGGGTTGTAGGCCCTGTGCATTAAGATTCCCGTGCCATGGTGCAGTAACATTATGTCGTCCTTTCAAGCCTCCTGGATATTCTCATGGTCGAGTCTGGTGATACTCCCTTCATCCTTGAGTGATGGTTTGTACTCTACTCCCTGAGGTAGTGATAACCATAGGTATCTTGAGGTAGTGCCCCCACCCTTCCCTTTGAAGGGTTGCTGGGCACCTGCTCTGATAGACAGTGGTGTCAAGTTGTTAGGCTCTAATGACCTACTTGATACACTGTCTTTGAGGCTCTATGTAGCAGGGTTAAACTCTGCTGCTGCACCAGGGAGATCTCTTGGGGGGCCTATGTTCTGTACCACTGACTTTCAATACTGCGTTGCATGGCCCTCCATGGACCTCCTCTGTTGAAAGTCAGGAGCTGAGGGCCCTACCTGATGGGACCTCTCTCCCCTCACTCTGGTGACCTCTTGGGTTTTGTGGTTTATTAGACCTTCTCAATTAGATTCTCCTCAGTTCAAGTTGTAGGCCTGTGTAGCCTCCTTGGCCTTTTTGCTCCCCTGGGTTGAGCTGATGCTCCTTTCCTATAAATAGGTGTAGTTGAGCATTCCGATTCCTGGAGCAGGCGCTTGATTGTACCTCCCTCTTGCTCCTGAGGGCTGCTCATGGGTACATTTCTGGTACAGAATCTTGGCTCCCTTAATATAAGGTTGCTAGGCCTTCTTTTGGCCTCCCTGGTCGTATCATCACTGGATCTTTGATACAGGGGCAGTCGTGGCCTAATGTTAGAGAGTTGGACTTGTAACCTGAAGGTTGCGGGTTCGAGACTCAGGTCAGACAGGAATTGTCAGTGGTGAGTAACTAGCACTCTCTTCCATCCTCAATACTATGACTGAGGTGAGAGCCTTGAGCAAGGCACCGAACCCCCAACTGCTCCTCGGGCGCCACAGCAAATATGACTGCCCACTGCTCTGGGTGTGTGTTCACGGTGCACTTGGATGGGTTAAATGCAGAGCACAAATTCCGAGTATGGGTCACCATACTTGGCTACACGTCACTTCACTTTCACTTTCATAGTTAAACTTCTTTGGGGCCACACGTCACTTCACTTTCACTTTCATAGTTAAGCCTCCTTCAGGAGCTTCTTTGGTTATCAAGGTTCCAGAGCGGTGCTGCAACCTCAAGTTCTTAGGCCCTTTTCGGGTCTCCTTGATATGGTACCTTCCAGGTTGAGCCTCACCAATGAGTGATGTTGCGTACCCTGCTCCCTGACGAAGGAGGCCTGTCAGATCCTTCGGCTGAAGGAGTGGCTCTGCTATGTTTCTAGGTGTTCCGGCTTCGAGAAGCCTCCCTGGGCAGGCCACTCATAAGGTGAGTCTTTTTTGGCCTCCCTGATGGCTGCCTTCATGGTTTGTGAAAACCTCAAATTCTACCAAAATTGACATATTTCACTTAGTTTTGCCTGTAGTTCGTAATTAGCCCGTGCGCATTCCGACTCATTTTGCCAGCATGGGTCACATATTGTTTCATGTGAATAAGTGGGCAGAATGATTTTCACATCATTTTGTAGAAAAAAGTAATCCAGTACTGAAAATCTTGTGGACAGATGTTTATTATGTGTTTTCTGCCCTTATTTCAGTGACTTCTTTTTTTTTTTACTTACCATGCATAAACATTGTTTTCTCAAAAATATAAAATTGTACATTCATGCTGCTCACATATGATTGTGGCACAGTTTGTGCTGAATACAGTGTAATCAGACTTTCAAAACAGGAACAGGATATCTTTCTCCATTTTTATCATTAATGCAGATATTTGTGTATATTATGTAGTTTTAAAACACGTTGAATTGTTACATCATACTTTTTTAGCTTACTTTTAGATCATGCATGATCATTGTACAATAGCCAGAAATATGAAGTAACAGCGTGAATTTACATTTGTCTAATTTCAATCGGAATACCAAAAACAGTAGTTATAAATAAAACTGTAACAAAACTTTATGGGTGTCACGATCACAATCTACATTCACCATGCCTTTCACCTCAGCAAACTACATTTCCCAGAATCCGTCCGGGCTCACGCCTGTTCATGCTCCACGATAACCACACCTGTTTATGATTACCCTCATCAGCACCTCTCTACAAAAGCGAACACCAAACACACACTCTTTGGCCCCATTTACACGGTCAGTTAAATGTGACCCAATTCCGATTTTTTGCCCATATGTGACACAGATCGGATCTGTTCTATGACAGTGTAAACAGGAAAAAAACGCATGCATTCGGATATTTCGAGATCGGTTTTAGGCCTCATTCATATGTGGAAATAAATCGGATATAAATCAGATATGTGCCAATGCGACTGCCATGTAAACAGGCATTGCATTCTGTACATCATTAAAACTGTGACAATTTGGTACATCTTCGTGGTTTAATGTCGTCATATGTGACCTGTGCTGGCAAAATGAGTGTAAATTCGCACGGGCTATTTTGAGCTACAGGCAAAAAAAAAACAAAAAAAAAACGGTGAAAAAATGCTCCAAGTAGTAATTAAACATCTAAAATAATCTTTATTTGTACATTTTCTGAGAGGATTACCTCTTCTCCGCTCGCTTCTCGCGCCGACTTTCATCCGAAGTAAGTGCATATAATGGCGCGCGATCCCGATAAATACACACATATACAGGACTAGAGTATTTCAGTATTTACGCAAACATAATCTGTTCTGTCTCAAGTGAACGCTTGGGGAACTGTTGGGGGAAAACATCTGATGTGTAACATTATATTAGATCCGTGCATTACAGTATAGGATGTCTGTATCAGTAATGTTAATCTAACAATAAAAGAAAAGAGGGAATCACTCGCTGCACATGATTTAACTGCTTTTGTAGTTTTAATAATCAATTTATTTGTAATGAACACACTTGAGTTATTTTTACATTTGATTATTTGTTTTTCGTTCATGAATGCTTTCGATTAGATATAAAATGATAAAGGTAATGCATTATTTGTTTCACGAGTTCACACTAACATATAATGTGATTAAGCAATTAGCATCTGTTCTTATTTATAATAGCAAAGATAAAATAAAAAATAGCTGTATTGTGATTATTAATATAGTAATTAATAAGAAAAGATGGAGGGCTTCACTCTATCGACTTCAAACGGGTGTAGCTCAGTCATTATGTTGAGGCGGTAAATGACAACAACGCATGCGCAATGTTTCAGATGGTATGGCAAGTGTAAACACATGAATCGGATATGGGTCACAATTGAAAGAACATGTAACAGACAGCCAAAAAAATCGGATATAGGCAACAAATCAGAATCGGACAGTTTATGTTGTGTCCATCTAGTGGTCATAAAAATAAATATAACACTTTCCAAATTGCTGTGTTCCATTGCAGCCGCTGGTTTCACATCTGGTTCTACAACTCATTCTTTGTTTTATTTGATGGTATATAAATAATGGTCATTGTCAAAGTCATTCATTTGTGTCGGTGTACTGGCACTAAAATAAGAAAATAAATGAAACATAAATTCATAAGTTAAATCCGCAATCTCAGTCCTGTTATTTCATAGGCAAATTTCATTTGAGCTTAATATATAAATTACAATATTGAATTATATACAAGTTTTTTTTTTTATACAAGCTTCCGTGTTGAGCGTAACATCACTACTCAAAACTTTCATTGAACTTCATACTTACCTGCTTGCATTGCTGCTTTTCTGAACTGCCCGTCAATAAATATATAGTTGTTGACATTTCCACTCTGTCATCCTCTTCTGTTAAGCCGGGCGTACGCGGTGCGAATTCTGATGGTCGGAGGATCGTATGTCCATGCACACATCACGAGTGAGTTTATCTGAAAAGCGTACGGACGCAGTGGTATACGACATGATTTTACAACCTCTCGATTTCCAAAGCAATCACATGAAGTTCCCTGATGTAATGACATGTATTGAATTGAGTTGAGAGAAGGGCAGTGTATAATAATAAACTGTGTTACCTATATGAAGTACATTTAAATAAAACCGCTCTCTCTTTCCCTCTCATCACTGCATGATATTGATATGAGACGTGACTGTTTGCTAGGCCTACAGGTTCTTTTTCAGCACTGGGAAACCGGGACGTCTGGTCACCCCATGTGTGTGTGTGTGAAATATAAAGCTTAGTTACACGCTATAGCTAACAATAAGAAGCTACCCGATCCTAACAAACCATACATCAATGGAAAGATTATTTATTCAGCTTTCAGGTGATGTAGAAATCTCAATTTCGAAAAATTTACCCTTATTATTGGTTTTGTGGTCCAGGGTCACATATGTGCTACATCTCACCTGATAATTAGCTCTTGAGCGATCCGCTGTAAAATATAATCTCGGACGACTCATGGCACACACTGGATGACATACAGTGCTCAATGTTTCTGCCAAAGTTCAGCGAGACCTCTCTTGTTGTTACCCTGTTACGAAACCTACTTTACATACTGGTAAAAAATGTATAGCCTGAGTGCACTGTAAGTCGCTTTGGATAAAAGCGTCTGCTAAATGCATAAATTATTATTAATTATTAAATTATTACTTTCAAAATGCTCGTTTAAAAAGGGTTCTAGTAACATAAAAAGACAGATCAATCGTTTTAGTAGACAAAAATCTTCACCACCTGCGTATCATCATCACTAGAGGAATAAAAGACAATAACACAAACAAAAGAATTAAACTAGGCAAACTAACATTAATCAAAACAAACAAATACAGATCAACAAAAATAACAAAAAACACAGAACAGAATGCAGCTTATCGTCAGCGGCTGGCTGGATATCAGGACGTGCACGGAGCTCCTTTGCTGATCAGACAGCGAACCATCCACACCGAACTCCTTGTCAAGTGCACGTCACACTCTTTACAGAGCTTAAACGGTGATTGTAGTGATCACGCGACTGGCAGCAACACACCACTTCAGCTCCCACCTCCGTCCATGCTCCTCGTCTCCTTTTAGCACAAGACGCCAGCACTGCAACAGGTTGCAGGTGCGGAGCTTAACCTCGAAAAGGAAAGACGAACCAAATCAGCCAACCAAATCAGTTCCTAAAACTGTTTCTGAACACAGTCCCAGGGAGAGAATAGGCCTAACCCAGCGATAAGGCATCCGCGACCACATTTTCGGACCCTCTTTTGTGACAGATTTCTAAGTTATATGGCTGCACCATTAAGGCCCACCGCATCAGACGTTGATTGTGATTATACATCTTACTCAGAAAAACTAGCGGGTTATGGTCTGTATAGACAATTACAGGAAACATACTTGCCCCCACGTAGACATCAAAATGTTGTAATGCCAGCAAGTGTGCTAACATTTCCTTCTCGATGGTTGAGAAATTTAACTGATAACGGTTAAACTTGTCATGTCTTTCCCTTTTCTACTTATTAAGACAGAGGACACTAAAGAATAGTCAGAAATAACAAAAAGTCAAAAATAGTCAAAATAGTCAAAAACAAAAGAACTTGCGTCTTTAATGCTCACATTGCACTTGTATTATTAGATCAAATCACTTTGCCATCGCTACGTGACTCCACCCATTACTTACATATTAAAGTAACAATTATTATTTTATTCATACATAACACTCCTTCCCCCCCTTTCACAGAAAGTCC
>NW_015635561.1:25412-25736 GCF_001515625.1 Sinocyclocheilus rhinocerous | reverse complement strand
GTCAACACAAAATCAGGTCAAAACATCCTTACATCTGCAGTGAATTATTGAACTAAATTAAAATAAAGAACTTAAACTGTCAGATTTCATAGTTGCACATTTTGCACAGTATTGCACACATACTGTACATTATTGTTTCTCCTCTATGCCCCGCCTTTTTGAAACGCGTTGATTTTTACAAAGCTCATCGGTCTGAAAAAGCGAGGTGTGCTGTGATTGGCCAGCTATCCAATGCGTTGTGATTGGCCGAATACCTCAAGCGTGAGACGGAAATGTTACGCCCCTCACATACTGTTGATGCCGTGTCCGTGTTCTGGAACAGTA
>NW_015635561.1:20787-25344 GCF_001515625.1 Sinocyclocheilus rhinocerous | reverse complement strand
CTTTACAGATCTTCTTTATGCACCAAGAGCTTGTAACACTCCAAAGAGAAAGGAAAAATCGAAATCGCATCATATGACCCCTTTAAAATGGGTTGGCACACCAGACTTCACCAGAGCTTTCTTGGCTTCTTGAAAGGTAGTCTCACATTGCTGTGTCCATTCCCATGTCTGGTTACTACACAGAAGTTGGTGTAGAGGTTTCAGCAGTGTGGCTAAGCCATTGATGAATCGACCATTGTAATTCAGAAGACCTATGAATGAGCGAAGCTGGCTGACGTTCTGTGCTGCTGGAGCCTCTAGTACAGCTCTTACTTTTGAAGGTGCCTTGTGCAGTCCATCAGCATCGATCACATGTCCAAGATATTCAACAGACTGCTTGAAAAACTCACATTTGTCTTTTCTCACTCTTAAACCATATTCCTTTAGGCGCTGGAGTGTACTATCCAGGTTACTCAGATGTTCTGCTTCCGTTTTTCCTGTCACTAAGATGTCATCGAAGTAGCACTGCACCCCCGACAGGCCACTTAACACCTGATCCATGGCTCTCTGGAACAACGAAGGGGCCGAGGTGATGCCAAAAGGAAGACGCTGGTATCTGAAAAGTCCCTTGTGTGTGACAACTGTCAGTAACTCTTTAGAGCTCTTATTGACTTTCATTTGTAAGTAGGCTTGACTCAAATAAAGTTTGCTGAACCACTTTCCCCCTGCCAAACCAGCAAACAGATCATCAATGAGGGTAAGTGGATACTGGTCAGGAGACAGTACAGGGTTTACTGTCACTTTAAAGTCACCGCAAATTCGAATAGACCCATCTTTTTTTAGCACAGGTACTATAGGCGTAGCCCATTCACTGTTATTCACTGGTACGATGACTCCACTGGTTACCAGCTCTTCCAGAGCTGTCTCAACTTTTGATCTGATAGCATATGGCACAGAACGGGCTTTGCAACACTTGGGCTTACTATCAGGCTTGATGTCGAGTTTAGCCGTAATGTCTTTTATCGTACCGAGTTTATCCTTGAAAACATCAGAATGTTTCTCCAGAACAGCACTGAGCTCAGTGTTTCCCTTTGACACCATCTGCACCATCGGCCAGTCTAGTTTCATTGTTTCCAGCCATTATCGTCCAAGTAAAGCTGGGTAGTCCTCTTTAACCACATACAGCGGCAGTGTTGCTGACTGACCATTTAATTCCACTTCCACATCCATTACACCTTTTATGGCCACAGGCTCCCCCGTATATGTTTTCAACACTATATTGGTGGGCTTTAGGCAGACATGTTTGAGTGTTTCGTGGTACACCGCATCTGACACGATAGAAACAGCAGCGCCAGTGTCTATCTCCATACGCACCGGCTCTCCCTCAATGACAGGTGTCGCCCAATAGCCTTTGCAGTCTCCTTCCATGGCTAGAATTTTTAGAGGAACTTCCTCCAAAGATGAGTCAGTGTCGTCTGTGTACTCCTTGCAACTTGATTGCATTGTATACACATTCTTCTTTTTCTTTGATGTGCCAGGCATTTTATTGAATTTTCGTTTTGCAGTCTTTTGTTTTCCTCTGCAAGCACTTCTATGTGGCCTTTTTTCCCCACAACTATGGCAAACCAATTCTTTACACCAACACTCAGATGCAAGATGTCCGACTTTGCCACATCTATAACATGTTTCATTTTTAGGAGCTTTACAAGGGGAATTCTGGAATGTGTTTATGTCAGCAGACAATTTATGAATTTTATCTGCGTTACTGAATTGCTGTGCTTCCTTAGCAGCAAGTTCTATGCTTACACTTATTTCAGTGGCTTTCTGCAATGTGAGATTACTTTCACTTAACAGTCTTTTTTGAATGGCCTCGCTTCTTAATCCACATACGAGCCTGTCCCTGATTGTATCATTCAAAACATCACCGAATTCACAAACATAGTTAGTTTCTCACTCTTCTTGATTTCTCTTGTGAAACCAAAATCTTTCCGCTATCATCAATGGTTTAGGTGAAAAATGTGCGCTTAGCACTGCCACAATCTCTGCATAAGTTTTCTTACCTGGTTTCGCGGGCTGTACGAGACTGCGTAGCAAAATGAAGGCCTTTGCACCCATCACACTGAGAAAAGTAGGCACAATCTTTTTACCCTCAATGGCGTTTGCCTGCAGGAAATATTCAAATCGCTCTGTATATGAGCTCCATTGTTCAACATTTTCGTCGAAATGTCCGATATTTCCTATAACGCCAGCCATATCGTCTTTTTGTATTCACAGGCACCGAGCTCGCGCCGCCGCGTTCAGCTGTTTACTGCACTTTACACTTCTATTCGGCAATTCACACACGCAGAGGTTCTTTCAAACATCCTTGTCGCCACTTTGTCATGTCTTTCCCTTTTCTACTTATTAAGACAGAGGACACTAAAGAATAGTCAGAAATAACCATCGTGTCTTTAATGCTCACATTGCACTTGTATTATTAGATCAAATCACTTCGTCATCGCTACATGACTCCACCCATTACTTACATATTAAAGCAACAATTATTATTTTATTCATACATAACAAAACTTAACAGAGAAGTATGACACTGGGTGAGATATTCCATCAGCACCCTCCTGTAGAAGGACAGCTCCCGTTCCGACAGCACTGGCGTCCACTTCCATTTGAAACGAACGGGACACATCTGGGGACGACAACACAGGAGCACTGCAAAGAAGAGATTTTGCAGACAGAAATGCCTGTTGGCACTCATTAGTCCAACTGAAAACAATTTTAGGACTACATAATCGAGTTAAAGGAGCAATTATGCTCGAAAAATTCTTACAGAAACACCGGTAGTACCCCACCATCCCCAGAAATCTACGTAGCTCTCGTCTCGTAGTAGGCACTGGATACTCAAGGATAGCAGTCACTTTTCCATCTAGAGGCCGTACCTGACCGTTTCCAACCTGTTTCCCCAGATACGTGACCGTAGCCTTCGCGAATTCACATTTCTTAAGATTTAAGGTCAGAGATGCCACGCGAAACACATCATGTAAAGTTGACATATGTTCAGCCCATGTAGACGAATAAATGACTACGTCATCAAGATGTACGTTACAGTTAGGAACTTCGCCCCAAAACCATGGACATCAACCGCTGAAACGTCATTGGTGTGTTTCGAAGGCCAAATACTGACGCCCAGATTTAGTGCGAGGAAGTGAACCCACACAATCCACAAGAACACGTTCGAACGGTTCACTTATGGCAGGTATAGGACAGAGAGGAGCAGGTGGCACCACCTGGTTAGGTTTTCCACCAACCTGACAAATGTGGCATGATTTACAGTATTTCGAGACATCAGTTTTTAATCCTGGCCAAAAGAAATGCTGGAGCACCCGGTTATAGGTCTTATTTATACCAAGTTGTCCAGACCAAGGATGGTCATGGGCCAGACTCAAAACATGCTGCCGGAATTTCAAAGGCACCACAATTTGATGCACCATATTCCATTCATCTGTCTGCTCAACATTTAACGATTGGCTCCATTAACGCATCAACACGGCATCATTCCAGTAGAACTGTTGTTTACGAGGCGATAGCAAATTATTCCCAGCACTTACACAACATTTTTCCAACATCGGGTCATTTTTCTGAGCATCACGCAAAGATTAATGTGAAATTGACGCATCAGCAACAAGATCAAGACAAACAGGTGAACTCTGAGTCGTTTCAGCGACGTCCAAAGACTCCAGAAAAGTATCGTTTCCCAGAACTTCTGAAAAAACATAATCACTGAGGTTAACGTTCTCTTGAATGTCACGATTTGCCTGCGCTCGTGTCATCACTGCACTAACTGAAAACACTTCTGGAAAAGTTTTAACAAGTAGGACTACATCAGATTGTGAATCAGTATGTGGGACATCAGTCACCTGTACAACCGTCATTACCTTACCGCCAGCTATGTTGTTTCCCATTATAAAATCGATACCCTTCACAGGTAATGAGGGGCGAATTGCTACTTCAAAACATCCAGATGCCAAATCAGAGGTAACCCACACACGATGCAGAGGAACGGTTACAAAACCCATTTCAATACCCTGCACAATCGCACTGGTATTACAAGGAGTGCCCACAAAAATCTAAAACACCCGACAATATAAATGACTGAGATCCCCCGGTGTCACGTAAAATTCGTACAGGCTTTTGGCTTTCGACACCATCATCCAAAGATGCAAATCCGTCAAATACGAAAGGCTGAAAACAGACATCAGGCGCTGCAGAAGGGAGAGAGAGTGGCGAGGAAAACTTTTTCACCAACACGGAACCCCGAGGCTGAATGGATACAGACTCTTGTCGCTCTTGTTTTCGTTTCAAACTACGACACTCAGCCATGGTATGTCCCATTTTGTGGCAATAACTACATTCTTTATGAAATTTTGTACTGGTAGGAACACATTTATTTTTAAAATCAGAGACATTATCGCTCTCCTTCTGTAAGGGGCCTCCAGAATCACTCGAACGCTTAACCTGTTAACCTGCATCCCCCCATTTTGGGACTCACAGCTGAAAATGACCTACCTAACTTAAAATGGTAAC
>NW_015635561.1:9943-18550 GCF_001515625.1 Sinocyclocheilus rhinocerous | reverse complement strand
TGTGCTACACACACAATTTTGGTGTCTTTGGAAAGAAGACCCTTTGGGCTTTACTATCCATTATCCAGAGTTGATAATGCTCAAAAAGATAAAAAGTTATAGACACTAAAGTGCCTTGAAAAAAAAATTTGTACCACACTGAATGTTTTTAAAAATTTCATACAAAAATACATGAAATCAGTCCTGGAGCAATCCAGAAAAGTAATGGATTGAAAGTCACGTCTCATGAGTTTATATTTCAAATCTGAAGAAGATACCATGAAAAATGAAATCCCTGCAACCATTTTTCTGAGACTATTGCTGCGTCTCAATGTGCCTACTTGTACTACACGCCCTTAAAGTATGTACTCTTTTGGTGAAGAAAACGTACACACTAAGCATTAACAGCCCAAACCTCAGTTGGCCATTTTAAAGTGCTTTCAATTCGTTCAAATGCTTGAAAGTACGCCTCCACTTCCTTCTTACGGAAAGGTGGAACTATAGCGATATTTTTAGCCACATCAAAATGTGTAGAAGACGGTACAACTACAGAATCAGCGGTGGCCGAAACTAGAGTTTAGAATTACTAAACACAATACTCAAATTCGAATTTGATGGACGAACAGCTGTCTCAGAAGTGCCATTCAGACTAGGTGGTGTTTTAAAAGTCGTTTGTTTAGGCGGGCCGAGACCTTGAGCCGCCTGTAATTCTACTTGCCTTAATCACACTTTTGTATCAGCATCAATTCGATACATTTCAATCTGATGTTTCAAATCATCCTGCCTTGCCTGAGCTCTGTCTTGAGTCTCTAGTTGTACGCGAGCTAACCGAATCTTTACGCGCCAATCTGAATGAAGTTTAGGTGAGGCCTCCGTAGAAAGTGAAATTGGTTCAAATTTGGGTATTGAAAAAGGTGGACCTACATCTCCACCAGCCGCAGTCACTGGAGTAGCACAATCACCGACCGGCACTTGTGAGGGAGAACTTCCCATAGTATCACTCGTCACAGGAGCAGCTGCTTGTGTGGAAACAGCCTCTATAGAAGGAAATACCCCCTTATCAATCAAACTAGCCACTAAACAAGCTTTTATTTCACCTTTACGCTGCGTTCTAGAGACAGAAATCTCATAGTGTTGAGCAATCAGAACCAGATAATTTTTCCGACATGCCTCTAACCCCTCAACACTGGGCTGATCTATAAATTTGTTTAATTCAAAAGTTGCCATTTTAACGAAAGAAAACAGAACACAGAGAGCAAATGAGGGAAAAAAAATCCACACGCACCCCGGACCTACCTACACACCAGAAACTACATCCTAACTAGTCTTCAGAGAGTACCGATTAAGAGATTGCTCTCTCCCCCGGAATACCTCCAAAAACAACAAACTAAAACAATAAAGCCGGAAAGTGCATTTAGGACAAACCAGATCCGCTGTCACGCTCGTTACAGAGCTTAAACGGTTACTGTAGTGATCATGCGACTAGCAACAACACCGCCTTCAGCTCCCACCTGCGTCCATGCTCCTCGTCTCCTTTTAGCACAAGACGCCAGCACCGCAACAGGTTGCAGGTGCACAGGGGCGGAGCTTAACTTCGAAAAGGAAAGACAAACCAAATCAGCACCTAAAAACAAAAGAAAGACAAACAAACACTAAACCCACAAGTCTTGGGCCGTAACAACCCTCTCCTCTATCCTTCTTTCTTCCAGTCAAACCCTAGAACTAGGTTTAGCTGGTATTATTATTATTATTATTATTATTATTTCATGAAAGTGTTCAGACTGTTTGGACCTCATGATTCTTGAGAGCTTGGACTCCCCTTCCTCCCAAGGGTCGTCCTACTGAGTCCTCAGCTCTCTCAGGTAACCGTCTCTGGGCCCTGGTGTGAAGTAGGTTTTGCACTATTTGCATTCCTTCCCATTGGCAGCTGTCTTTTTTAGGATATGGCCTCCCGAGTTGTAGATTTAGTGACAGGCGAGGTAATCCTTTCCCAGTGCCGTATTCCCTAAGGTTTGCAAAAATTTAAACCAGGCCTTGAGCTCTGCCCTTGGGATGGGCACTGGCACCCGCCCCAGTAAAGAGGGGAGGAAGGCTTAACATTGGGACTTTCCTTTGCATAGGGTTGGAGCTTGGGTTTCTGGCCGTGAGGGGATAGCGTCACTTACAGTTCCGTGACAGTCCCGGCCAGGGAATTTGACTCCGTTGCATAGATCTATTAGGCATTCATTCCCTCAGCATGGCTTAGTGGGTATTCTGTTCCCCCTAGTGTCCACTAGAGGATGCAGTCCGAGTTCCAATTCAAAGCGGAGCGTCCCGGGTTACGTATGTAACCATGGTTCCCTGAGAAGGGGAACGAGACACTCCGTCCTGGTGCCATGCTTTGGGCCTTCCTGTTCACGTCTCCTTCAGACAAAAAGTTGATGATGTGTACTACATGCCCCCCTTTTATACCAGTGATCGTGCCAGTAGTGACGTCACGGACTGTTGTCAGCCAACTTCATTGTCACATTTGTATCACAGCTTCAGACACTGGTCACGCTGAGGCGCTTTTGGAACACCAGAAATACAGCAGTTTCCCCGGTAACGGCTGTAAACAAAGCAGCGCTGCACTCATAATGCAACTTTATCAGGCATTATCCACCTTATTCTTCCCGTAAGAGTGGGCGCGGCCATATGAAATTTTTATGAGACTGGCTTCTGGTGTCATCCACGTCCAGCTATTTTTGGCTGTACAAAACAGCTCGGTTTGATGCTTGATATTGCAAACTGGTGTGTCTTACCTTATTATTTTAATGTATTGTCTTAATTATGAACACACTGGTTTGCAGTGCAAACATTTTTACCGTTTACCACGTGTTGTTATTCTTCTCATTATTTCCCTATAGCAGCTAATGAACCAGAAGTCTTGTCCATAGGCTTACTTCCGCATTGAAGAATAAAGTGGTTTTGAAAGATTAAATGAAAATGCCATCGAAACTTTTCTGAAGTCAGTTAGTTCCATGCAAAGAAACATTCATATAAAAACACCCATGCAGCATTTTGACTTTGAAATGTGGCGCGCTCATATTTATTCAATGAAATCAGCCTTAATCCATAATGCGATTCTTGTTTTTCCGTTCCCAAATGTAAAACCTCTTAAATTATGATTAAGACTTTTTAAAATAACATTTAAGGAATTTAATACTTTTTATGGCTTTAAATTTGAACTAAACTAAATTCAAGACTTAAGTACCTGCGGGATCTCTAGTTAAGATAAGGGCGCTGATACATTTTGGTAGCCTGACTGGAATTATTTGAAATAATATCAATATTAATAAAATAATTTGTAATAAAATATTAAATTAGAATTTTATAATTATTAAAATTACACACTATTTATTCATTTACGTATTTATTTATTTATTTTATTTTAATTAATTAATTTATTTATTTTCTCATTTACATTCAGAAAAGTAGTTAGGTTTTTTAAAAAAAAAAAAAAAAAAAAAAGTTCTTTGAGCATTACTAGAATGCATGTTTTTGCAAAATTAACTCAAATTAATAAATTACCTATGTTATAATTCAATTGTAAATCAATGTTTTAAAATTTTACAGAAGAAGAATTGTTATAAAGCAAAGATAAATAAATGTTACATATTGTTACTTGGTGTGTTCTTGTATCTTACACCTTTAACCCTATGATTAATCAGGTAGGGTAATGATAGTCAAATCTAGCCTAAACCATGTTGTACTCATCCGCCCACATGTTGAAGTTCCTTAGGAGTGACGTAGAATACTAGTTTGTAGTTATAAGTAATGTCTCACAGGAGGCAATCATAACAATAGAATCTCTTAATTTATTAGTTACAATACAAAGCAGTTAATGCAAAAATAAAACAAAATCGGTTAAGCTACGAGCTCTATAATCCAACTCTAAACAGCAATATTGGAGATGCTGTTAAGCGCCCCTTGTTAGGGTATCAGGTGTCCTTCATGCTTAACGCAGGCAGCATCTGAAGAGTAGGTTACTCGTCAGACCTTTTATACTACTTTTTGGGGAATTCCAACACCATTTTGTCATCATCTTAGTCATCAATTCCTCCATGTCTTGTATGATCCAATCTACCTGTTGTAGGTGTATCAGTCTCTGTCACTCATGCTTACTAAGACGGATGTCCTTCCTTTGTTGCTTAAATTGCTGTCTGCGTCTAGCACTCTTCCTCTTCTTCATCGTAGTCTTCGTCTGCTTCACCTCCGCTTGATGTTGAAACATGCTTTCTTCACTACTGTGTACCCTCTTGTTAACCTTTGTGGTTGATTACATAGCATCAAACTCATAAGCCTAATTTAACTTGCTTATTCATCCTAACAAAGCAAATGTTGCAAGTGCAAGCATCTTTATAATCAAGGCATATATGGTATTAACCTAAAAACAAGCAAATATAATATCATTGAAACGGGTAAATATCAATATCAATATCCAAAACAATATAGTTATTTTAACCATCGATAAAAGCCTTCAGTGGGGATGTGGTGAACATACAATCAGGAGTGTTTCAAAAGAAAATGTCTTTGAATAGCATTGTTTATGGCAAGGTCAATATTTATAAAACAATATTTATAAAATGAGTTAAAACAAATACATATTTGAATAAAAGTGACAGGCTTTTAATCACTTTCAACCTCATTTTCAACCTAATTTTTAAACATTATAAACCCTATAGCTACAGCTACTAGTGCTATTATTAATGCTAAAATTTTTCTAACATTACTGTATAAGCCATTGGTTAGTTTTTCACAGGTTAATTTTAATTGTGTATACATTGAACGAGTGTAGTACTTTCCTTCATTTCTCTCCACCATTTGATCTATCTTTTCCAGTAGTTCTGTGACCTGAGACGGATTCTCTCTGTTGTCATTTTCTAATGAATGATATTTGCCAGCACAACTGATAACAAACTGTCGCAGATCTTCATTCTCCTCTATATGATCCTTTAGTGTTTTATTCTTCAGATAATCAGCATGAGTGAAGAGAGTGAAGACGTAGCGTGACGCTTCTTCTCCAAAGTTGTGCTGAACCCATTTGACTGTGTTCTTCTCTTCATCTGTGTACCTCTGATCCAGTCTCATGACCAGCAGGAACACATGAGGACCAGAAGCAGACATATCCAGACACTTCTCTATTTTAGCCTTTAGATTTTCTTCAGTCATCAGTGTGTCAGGTTTCTTATCCTTCTTTTCACCCATCCATGTGTCAAACAGCCCTGGAGTGTCAATTACGGTGACAGTCCTTGAACCTATTCTTGTGTTTTTTATCTCACAATCTTGAGTAACTGATTCTGGATTGAAGTCCTCAAAAAATGCATTTCTGCCCAGGATTGTGTTTCCTGTTGCACTCTTTCCTGATCCAGTTTTACCCAGCAGCACAATCCTCAGATTTCCTGAAGTAAGAGAGACTTGTTTTATGAAATAGTATATTTAGCACGCAGTCTGCAACTGCACGGTTGTGCCTTAAATTGAAATATCTATATAAATTAACATTTTGTAATTGGAATGAAATCAATATATCTACAATTGTCTTAAGTACATCACTTGTGTCGTAGCAGGTGCTATCTCTTTAATTTTAATAATATGAATTCAATTGGTTGCATCTACAAATATAACTTACTGTGTATGATTGGGTCAGGTAACAGGTAAAATGTTTCAGGTAACAAAAGTTATGATTCAATGCCCAATGGCAAATTTCCACAAGTGGGAATTTGAAGAAACATAACAAAACAACCAACTAACCAACCAACCCTATTTGTGACAGTGAAATTATTATTATTATTCAATATATTGCTTAATGTTACATAATCCTTCAATACATTTCTGTCCGCTTCCTACACTGTTACATATATTAAAAGCATAATTATAACAATTGTATTTGTTTTATGTATTTAAGTAGGTTTAAATTGATTTTCTTATATCACCCAAGAACTGAAAAATTATTTTAGCAGTACAATATCTTTCCATTTAGCTGTTATGCTAGCATTTTGTTATTTGCAGATAAAAAAAATTATTAAATTGAACTGACCTGTAATAGTTGCCATTTCTGCACAAAACCTTGTAATGTTGAATAGTCAGCTCTAGAATCTCTTCACTAATTTTCAGTGCTCTCTCTTTCTCTTTCTCACAGTGACTCTCAGCACTCTGGTTACCTCCTTTTACATGTGATTACATGACTGAAGTTGCAAATCTGCTTTAACTGATGCATATTGATATTTGTCATCCAATGGAGACCTCTGTTGGTTATATACCAGTAATGCATGTGCCTTTGTGTTCACTTACTACAACTGTACAGCTGTTTGAAAGAATAACCCTTATTCAAATAAATGTACATTCAATAATTAGGGGTATATTTGCCGTTTAACTATGGCTGTCACGGTATCAGATTTTTCACTACACTATTATCGTGGCCAAAAGAACTCATGATATATCACGATATCTAGAGACATTTAGAAAAAAAATGGTTTAATTTCATAGAACACACTTTAAATTAAACATTTTCTATATTTTCTGATCTTGTAAAATTCTGAAACTTGTCAAATTTAAAATACACTGCTCAAAAAATTTTAAGGGAACTCTTAAATCACTTTGGGTATCAATGAATGAAATATAGAATGTATATAAATAAAGATTTTCAAATTGAATATCACAAAATGATGTGACAGCAGTCAATGGAAACCAAAATCATAAACACAAGATGCAAAATCACACCAAAAATCAATGTAAAAAACTGAAGTTACAGGCTGAAGTTACAACTTAGATAATGAATTGCTTTGATGAACTTCATGCAAGTCAGTAGTGTTCATGGCCCCCACATGCCTGTTTGCACTCAGGACAATGTCTGGGCCCACTCCTGATTAAATGCCTGATGGTGTCCTGGGGATCTCCTGCTCCTGGATAGTTTGTAGTGCTACTTGGCGGCTTCGGATGATCCAATACATAATGTATCAGAGGTTCTCAATTGGATTCAGGTCTGGGGAATGTGAGGGCCAGTCAGTTGCATCAATGCCATCGTCATCTAAAAACTGCCTACACACTATAGCCACATGAGGCCGGGCATTATCATGCACCAAGAGGAACCCAGGGCCCACTGCACCAGCATAAAGCCCTGTTAACACCAAGAACGTTAACTATAAAGATAACTATATTAGCGTCCACACCAGCGAATGATATCGTCTGTGGATTCTGATTGGCTGTCAGTGTTTT
The DNA here is from genome assembly GCF_001515625.1 of Sinocyclocheilus rhinocerous. Taxonomy (NCBI): domain Eukaryota; kingdom Metazoa; phylum Chordata; class Actinopteri; order Cypriniformes; family Cyprinidae; genus Sinocyclocheilus; species Sinocyclocheilus rhinocerous. The sequence goes on along the minus strand of NW_015635561.1, from coordinate 11,338 downwards.
ATCGTTCATCAGCTGGAAAAAAATCGTTTTGAAAGTGATCACAACGATATCGTTCCTCTGTATCGTTATCGTTATAGTTGTGGTGTGAACTATGCTATTCTTTAATATTGAGAACAATTTTTAGAACTATAACTTTATCGTTATCTTTATAGTTATCGTGCTTGGTGTGAACGGGCCTTAAGTCCTGACAATGGATCTGAAGATTATGTATTATGAGGCCTATCATCTCGCAAAAATTTAGTCCAAAGAAAGAATTTTATACAAGAAAATGTACTAGCTATCCCAACTGTTGTTTCTCCAGGTTGTGAGGAAATATAAAACTGTGTCATTGACAGTAGAAGAGAACACTAAAAGAGAGTCTGCAAACTCTACCAAAAAAAATTTAATCATCACATGCAAAATAAAAGCAATGCTTTACTGAAAAGAGCAAATGTTTTGGTTGCATGTGACCTTTGTTAATGCCAAGCTAACAATGCTTAATGAAGGAGCCATCTTAATTTAGGCTGCATTTACACAGCACAAGAAAATCAGAGTTTTTTGCCCACATCTGACACAGATCGGAATTTGTTGCACGTGTGTAAACGCAATAATCCGCACAAGATCCTATTTTTTCACATCCAATCTGAACCACTTCCAAATGTGGTTTTAAATTAGATACATATCCCATATCTGGACATCCGACCTATGTCTAAACACTGTGCAATTATGAAAGCTGTTTGCGTAGCTTGTCAGTGAACTACGGCCCTGTGTAGTAAATGCTGCTCCATCTGAATGCACATGAAAATACCACATTTAATAACATGTTTTTACTCCAAACTCACTTCATAATGTGGAATATACTTCACTTCAGTATGTGGATAATAATTTGTTTTTTTAACCATAAAAAAATACATAAAATAATCTTCTTTTAAGCAGCATCATATGACCCCTTTAATTATATTTTGCTAAAATGAACGAAATGGCTCGGAAAAAAGATTCGTTCAAAGGTCCGAGTCGGTAAAATGATCCGAACTTCCCATCACTAATGGGCAGAGCTTGACATCCAGCTTCCCCTCTCTGGATCGAATTGGTGGAGCTTCACCTAGTCCACTTGTAGTGAAGTGCCACCCACAGGCTGATAATGTTATTGCAAGCTCTTCATCAGTGCAATCTTTGACCCAAAGGCCGAAAATAAAGGCAATTCTATAGCTTACTGTCTATGTGCTCCTTTTTTCCCTCCACATTAAGATGTATGCTATTTGTGAATTCATCTGAATAATATAATAATGTAATAAAGTTTCACCTATGTTACCTAATCTGTCCTTTGTTTTTGTAGGTAAATATGGGAACTTAGTTGCCCTCGCAGGTGTAACAGCTGTCTGTTGTGCCTTCCTTGATTGTTACATTCAAATTGGC
>NW_015635561.1:6754-9516 GCF_001515625.1 Sinocyclocheilus rhinocerous | reverse complement strand
GCTCTGATTTCGGAGTTGCAGTGATAGAGCCTTCGTGTCATCTCACTCCACAATAATTCACGACACGTTTTGAGAGTTGAGTCACTCTCCCACTCTTTAACTTATATTTAGGCATTGTGATTACTTGAATATACAGTCATACTACATTCAAAATCAGATATGTTATAACTTATCACGCTAAAAACTTGTCACTCATGAATCATAGCGTCTGTCTGCTGAGCCCTCGTGAAGTGTGGCTGTCGACGTTTACATCAGCATCAGTGCCTCTGCAGTGTTTGTGTGTGTGTAGTAACGTTATGATGACTGATTGGATGCAGTATATACTTGGGCTTGTTTTGTTAAACAATTAGCCTATGCAATTTATTGAAAACCACCAAACTGACCCCAAACCAACCCAAATTTTGTCCACCCGCCCAAGCCAATTTTTACCCGCACAATCAAATTCAAAACCGCCCAATCTGGCAACACTGACTGAAGCCTGAATTTCATCTTCTTCCATTGCAAGGGTCACATAGAGAGTGTACTGAAATACAACATATATATTTTTTATTCTTTTATTTTAAAAATAAATAAATTAATTAAAGGCTTACATGCAAAGAAGTTAAAAAGCTATACCTCACAGTCTCAGTGAAGACATGGTCCAACAGCCAGGGGGAATTTCATTAACCAAGTTTCTATTTTAAAACAATAATACAACATATTTCAATAAACAACAATATCATCTTGAGCAGTCACAAGTAAAAAAAAAAGAGTTTAAAACAAACTATCTCTCCTCCTGTTACAGCTAGTGGTTTGATTTTACTGTATGACTGAATTACTTCATTCCAAAACTGGAAGCAAAAAACTGAACTATGAAACAAAAGTATGGTGTTAAATGTAAAATAATTCGCACATACCTTCATGCTGAACTGCATTTCGAACATGGTTTGCAACATGATTTTGTGCCTCATGTAAATGGTCTACACCATTGTACAGTAGGCAGAGGGGTACAAGCTGCAGCACTGAGCATCTCTCAATAGAGGGAATGGGATCATGTCCTCGTCTCAGTATTATCTCATGCATCTGTGCAGGTTGAGCAAACAAAAGGGTGACCAAAGTAGGTGATGAAAGCAATAAAGGGTCTAAAGAAACTGCAGGACATAAGAATCAACAAGCTAGTCATGAAGTAGGTGATGACAACTTGTTTCGGTGCAGCAAGGCTGGAGTTTCTGTAGAACTTCTGGTCAAAGCAAATAAGAAAACATCTGGAAAAGGAGTTAAGAGAGGCAATAAAAAGTAAACAAAGATGTTTAGTTGACTACTTTAGTGAGAAGTAATTTTCTTGTTTATGTCTTTGTTTTTCATAAAACAGTAAAGTGGATTTTTGGTTGATTGTAGAGTTACAATACAGTACATAGTAGACAAAAGGTGTAAATGTAAGCAGTTTTGGATTTATTGACTGTATTTTGTGTTCTGAAATCTGTGAGAAGTTTATACATTTTTTTTTTCAACCTATCCCCAGATGTTGGTGTTTACAAAAAGGTGTTAATGTATTTTCACAAGTGAAAGTTGAAAATACAGGTTGGTGTTCCCTAAATGTTACTATTGTAGTATTGTAGTGTATTTTGAACAGACAGTGTTAAGTAAAGGTAAATGTGACGTGTTGTATATTAAAAGTAGGTTTGCAAGGTTGGTTTTGTTTACTGAGGAAAACAAAATTTGTTCTTTATATTTAGCAGTTTTCAGTAAATGTGTGTGCAAAAAGGTACATGAAGGCTGAATTTCGTTATGTATGGGAATACATAATACATATGGGAATGTTTTGTTGTGTATGGGAATGTTTGTAGTATGTAGTCTATAAGGTGGCAAAAGTGTTTAATTGTGTCATGATAGGGTTATCCACTTCGCATGAACATACAACAATAGTGAAAATATGTCAGCTTGGTGTGGGCGAACAAGAACTGTTTAACGGGGTTTCTGTGGAACCTAAAAAGTCTTAAATTCAATAATGTTAAAATAAGGGCTTAATTACCTTTAAAAAGACTTTAAAAACACAGTAGAGGTGATTTAAAATGTATCACTTGATGCTTATTTAATTAGTGTTTTAAAACGATTGTTCGTCTGTTTACTACGCAGAGTGAAATGGGCAGAACTAAAAAAAAATCTCTTGCATTTGGAATGGATTGTTTTTTTTTTAAATCCAGTTTTGGGACCTAATAATGATTGCAAAAGTTTTTTTTTATTTTCTACATAAGGTATATTAATATTTTAAAGCTATAGATGAAAGTCGTGATGGTTTATGTGTCTGCCATAGCATCTTTCTACACATTATAATTTGTATTATAGTTCTCAGTTGAGTGCTAATGCAAAAGGAAAAAAATAGTAGAGGTGATTTAAAATGTATCACTTGATGCTTATTTAATTAGTGTTTTAAAACGATTGGTCGTCTGTTTACTACGCAGAGTGAAATGGGCAGAACTAAAAAAAAAATCTCTTGCGTTTGGAGTGGCTAATATATTTTGGCTAATAGGTTTTGGGACCTAATAATAATAATTGCAAAAGGTTTTTTTATTTTCCACATAAGGTATATTAATATTTTAAAACTATAGATGAAAGTCGTAATGGTTTATGTGTCTGCCATAGCATCTTTCTACACATTATAATTTGTATTATAGTTCTCAGTTGAGTGCTAATGCAAAAGGAAAAAAATCACTGAGCAATAAGATTGTGTATAATGATAAACACTATGGCAAGCAAGGTATTTACCAAAAGTCAAAATTAAT
>NW_015635561.1:5384-6662 GCF_001515625.1 Sinocyclocheilus rhinocerous | reverse complement strand
GTTCTTTATATTACCTTAATGTTAGCCTATTGTACTGTATTGTTGAGTGTTTGAGAAACAGTAAGTCACTTAACTTTTTAATAGTTAGAAAAAAATGAAGGATCAGTTCTTATAGAGTAAGGTCTTATTAGAGACCTCCCACACAAAATGTGCAGGAAAAAGAACCACACAGGCAACCAGGCAGGTCAGCAGAAAGGTAAATTGTGAATAGTATTACGGAATCCATCTTATTGACATATACTGTCTTGCTTTAATGTATTTATACACACACTGTCTGTGTATAAATACATTAAAGCTAAACTAAGGATATTTAAGTTTGCATGGTAGTGATTAAATACACCTCACCACTAGGGGTGCTGTGACATTTGTGTAGCTGTGTACAATATATTCTTTCTAGTAGAAAAGAAGTGATTGCTGTCATCGTAAAGGTAATAAACATGGCCGTTATGCTTTTTGTGTAATCTTATTAATCCGTAAATATTTTTTAAGATTAGGTAAAGTAGTGTGATGTTACTTGATGTGAATGTGTGGTTTTCTGTGTTAAAGACGTGTAGAAAGGTATTGATTGAATAAAAGACGGTGTTTATTTGCCCTTGTGTATTTGTAAGATGTATAACCTTAAAAAGTAGAAGAAAGTCATATTTTAAAAATTCAAAGTGATTAGCGCAGTATAGCTAGGTCGAAGTAGGGTTTGGAAGGAACTGATTAAGTACTTTATTATTTAATAAAAAACTCTGTTGCGATTACGTATTTAGCCATAATTGCTTGTGCTTGGTTGCAATACTAACTGTGCTCTCAGACGCAATCAGTGCTGTATAAGTTTTAACAATTAAAATAATACAATTTATTACAATTATTTAAATAATAAAAATATAGCTGCAAGCAGCGATTACCGGGGTTCAAGCGCTTTTAGGCCTTTAAGGTGCTATGCTTTTAGGGTCCAGGCCAACCTGAAATGCATGGCTGACACTAAAACACATCCATGATGGAGAATACACTCACAGAGACACACACATACAGAAATTAAATGTTTAAACCATTATATTAATACTGAATAAGCATGCTTACACACACACATACACATTTTGTTGCAAATATAGATATTTCAAATAAATGATAGGTAACAAAATACGTACGGCAAGTCTTGTCTTTTTAACAATTGATATATAATTTTTAGGTTTAAAGGAGTCATATGATGTTGCTAAAAAGAACATTATTTGGTGTATTTGGTGTAATGATATGTGTTTATGCGGTTTAAGGTTCAAAAAACACATTTTC
>NW_015635561.1:0-3368 GCF_001515625.1 Sinocyclocheilus rhinocerous | reverse complement strand
GTAAACACTGATATATATCTGTATAAATGAAGTGGTAAACTTTGACTGAATGTGATTTTAAATGTTTTAACAGTGATTTTATAATGTCTAAATATGAGCCCAAAAGCAGAATCTATGAAAAGTGTTGTTTTAGTGAGTTGAATGAGCCCATTAGTGGTCTTCTGCTGCTATCTAGTGGTTATAATTGCAATTTCATGGAGTTTATCATGGACAGTGTTTTTAACCTTTGTAACTATTGTAGTGCCATTTTTTGCCTGATATCCATAAAATTGAGCATGCTTGTTTTGAATCAAACCGTGCATGAGCTTACACAGTTTTGATTAGTTTTGAGTTTTCTTTTAAGATTTATAGGCTTTTGGGTACACTAGTTCAAGACAATATTTTTTAAATGTCCCTGTTATACCTATCCAAATACAAGTTTAACATTTGTTTTGATAATTATTGACCATAAGACTGCAAAAAATTGTTCTGCACTTGTTTTATTGATATTGAGTTAAAAACACAGGACTAGTTCACAGCAATGTCTACTGTTTTTTTTTTAAGAGGACAGAGCTGCATTTGTCTCTGGGTTGAGAGTTTTAGGCATGTGCCCACACACCAGTTGATTAAAATAGTTGTAGTACGGGAACTGGTAATGAAGAATGCACATATTTTGTATAAGTGCGCAGTGTTTTAAAATAACTGATCATGTTTAACAAAATGTGCATATGGCATACATTTATGTTAAAGTTTGTTTTATTTTTCATGCAACATTCAGTTTAGAAAATGACAATGTCAACTGGAAATTTGAATGTAGTTTTAGGAATGTTTAAACATTAAGAAACCGTAAGTGTAAGAAATACCAAACTGCAACATAGTAAACTTTTAAATTGTTAATTATAAAATTTGTTATTATGCATGTTGCATTAAGTCTTGCATTTCTAAAAAAAGAAGAAAAAACAATAACATTTATGCACACTAATAAGAATATGTTAACAATTTAGCTATAACAATAAGTATGGCACATAATGTAGTAATGTAACACTGCTTAGTGAAACAATTTGACAGAATTTATGTTTTAAAATTTTGTAAGAAAGTTACATTTAAACATAAGGAGAGATGAAGTGAAAAGTATTAATATAAATTGACTATGTATTCCAATTGTCAAATTGAACAACTGAAGTCTGGAACTCTGGTTCGTCATTATTTCAGTCTGAAAAACATGAGAATAGTTCTTAGGCATAGGTACATAAATAATATTAATTCTTGGTAACTTTACGATGGCTCAAAACAAACCGTTGTAGCATAGCTATCGTTATGCTGTTAATTTCACTTCATGCCTACCAAAAGATTACGTGTGCCACATTACAATCATTGAGAATTTATTGAAGACATTTCTATTAAGCAGAAATATACAGTATGATAAATACTTTTGGAATTACACCAGGCTACGAACCAACGATTTCTTTACTTACAGAAGTGGCAAACAACCTTTTATACTCCTGGGCGACTGGCAAACAACTTCTTTCTGGCGATTACAAAACAACAACTTCTTCATTTTAGTGATTAACAAACAATGCAAACAACTTCTTCAACTTGTCTTCTTGATGCTTATTCCTGTTTCAAAGTTAATAAGAATGTGACGTAGTTGGATATAGGCATGGCCTATGATGTCACATCCGGGTGGGCTGGGTTTGAACATGTGGGCGTGGCATCTGGCATCACACTTGGATGTGGGCAGTGCTGGATGTCCACCGCAGGCTGCAGCGAGATGCTCCTTGTTCCTAGAAAGCAACCCTAACTAAACACACCTGATCCAGCTAATTAAGGCCTTCAGACTGACTAGAAACTTCCAGGAAATTGTGTTGAAGCTGGTTAGAGCCAAAATCTGCAGGACACTAGCCCTCCATGAGCAGGATTGGACACCCCTGATCTAATTACTCAGCCTTTTCATATTTATTTATGCATTATTTTTACAGAGCTGCTCACTAGACAAAATTCTTAAGTTTGCAACTGGATGCAGTGTTCTGCCTGCAACTGGATTAAAGCCACAGCCATCCATTGAGTTCTTACACCAATTCTTCACCTTGGAATGCTTCACAGAGAGAAAGAAGTTTCCAACTGCAAACACATGCATTAACTGCTTGCGTTTCCCTTTGCACAAGAGCTATGACATTTTTAAGTAGACTTTGCAACACGCAAGGGTTTGTTTAAGAGTAGGATGAGAAAATTTTAAACTTTGTTGATAAGTTTGTTGTTTTGGGTTTCAAACATTGAGAACTCAATTTACCTTCTGCAAAGTAAAAAAAATGGTCAAAGAGTTTAGAAAATGTTAGTTAGTGACAATTCAACAAATTTGTGAACAACCGTAAATATTAGTTTTATGCTGAAAGAGTTTTAAACTGTTCTTATTACTGACTTTGAAAAATGAGTTTCAAAAAGGGTCTGAAAAGAGTTTTGCATCAAATTTAATGCACATAACTGTGAAATGTACATAATTAAAGTAAAGAAATGCAGTATTTCGAAAGGGTGTTGACTTTTTATATAATATACAAGAAAAACTATATTAAGGGCACTATATAAACATGAAAAAATATTATGTTAATGCTTTTTATGAATGTTTATGTTTAGCAGAATAAAAGTTGAAAAACCTGACTAAAGTTAATGTCTCCGCATACAATTAACAAATGTTCTAAAGCTTTGGTTTTACAATAATAAGAAGATTAAAACAAAAAATTAAGCAAGCAGGTTTTCAAATTAGTTTTCACTCAGTCAGTAACAGTCGATGGGAAATTTCATTGCAGCACATTTGATATTTCAATTTCAAGTCTGCAATGCCTTCTATGGCTCTCAAAACCTCTTCCTGTTGCGCCTGGCTAAGATCAACACTGGGTTGTTGGACATTAACAGCAGGGAACTGGTCGCCCAATTCAACCCGGAAGTTATGAATTCCATGTTGTGCCAGAAGTGCCTCTATATTGTGCTCTCTGAATAGATCATCACCAAATACATGGTTGATCGAGGTGCTATCTACTCCCATGTTTGTCAGCATGCCATCTGTCCAGATCCGAGAGGGTGTTCAGTTATTTTCTGTCCTTAGACAGTGATGCTTTCCACGCTTCACAAATCCTGCTCAGTCTACTTTGTATTTCAAATACACAAGCTGAAGAGAAAGCTTGTGAATGTTATTTTCAGGATCTAGGGTGCCATTGTCATCAAGGCTGTAGAATTCATTGTAGAAAGTGTGCAAATCATGCAGGAGAGCATCCCTCCAAAGACGCTCAATCCTCTGATTGTGCACTTCTGTGATGTGGCGTCTGTGCTCCACATCATGAACAATGCCACTTGTGTGTTTTCTCCACCATGATGTGGCAGCTCTGTTGTCTGTA